>NC_092828.1:37499806-37802836 GCF_039878825.1 Excalfactoria chinensis
ATTTACCTATAATTGCTCAGAAATCAGCACTTGTCTTGCCAGCATCCTCAGTTTCTCACTGCCATCCCAAGTACATGCCATTTTTCTTCCCGCAGACAGAGCTGTACCTGAACAGACCATAAAAACATTTAAATTAGCAACGAGTCATGGTGGTTAACACATTAAGTTTCACCAATTTGGTTTCAGAAACCAAATTCATATTTCATAAGTTCAAGGCTAGTGATAAACCGAAGAACAGAAGTTCACTGTTGAAAATGCTGCTTAAACTCACAAGAGGCCAGAATGCAGTTGAGAGAAATACACTGAATTCAGGTTTCTGGAAGCAGCAATCAAGAGTCAGGCATTGCAGGGAGAGTCATCCACATGGTCTCTAGTGGTGCTGTTTTGTAAATAATTGTAAATTGTAAATAATTTGATATGAGTGATCTTGGCAACATCAGTGGCTGAGTACTGCAGAAGCTGCATAGTAAAGTATTGATGATTTGCAGAAACCTTTGAGTATTTATATCTTCAGCAGACCATCAAATCCAAGAAACACTTTGGTCAGTTAATAATTATCTTGGGAAGGAAAGTAGTAGTGTCATTGTCAAGGATTCTAGCTTCTATCAAATGACTTAAATCAGCTTTCATTAGTTGGGGTGACAGACGTGCTCAAAAGTTATGTAGAATTTATATTATTTCTAAAAGGGAATCGTGACTTATTATCAATCTTTACTGCTTTCATCACCTTGGCCATACCAGCTATTTATGTCAATCTCAGTAACTGGTTACATGTACATGCAGCTGCAGTAAAGAAAGCTTATGAATCTTGCTCATTTTATTTGTTGTAACAGTGTTCTAATCTTGAGTAGCTGTCAGATTCCTAGATCTCTAATTAGCTTCATCACACATAATAAACAGGAAAAACTCCATATCTTTAAAATAAACATTCATTAGGGATAAGCTGTAAAAGCTTTCTTGTTTAAATGAAGATAGACCAAGCTCTTAGAGAAATCCATAAGAGCTACATGTTGGACACCTGCAAGGATGTGAGCCTCTGTTCTCTGCACTGAGACTGAGCTCCAGGTATCCCACTTCTTCCTTCTTGCAATGTGCTGACAGAGTTAGAAAAAAAGCTGGAATTGCAGCTTTCTTTTCTATGTTGTTCTTCTTAAATCCAAGACCAAGTACTTAATTAAAATAAAATTATATTAACATATTCATATTTCAACTAAAGAAAAGGAATCCTTCACATATATAAACTAGTTATTAATAGGAACTAGAAGTTCAAAGCACAGACAACAGCATATTCATCAAGATTACTGATTCTCCTGAAGACTGAAGGTAGAGTCTAAACTGTAGCTTCCTCCAGTAAATAGTAAACAAGTATGTTATACCTTTGTTCAGATCAGAGTTAACAGTACCAAGACTGTTAATGAAGAGTTTCCACATCCATTCAGGAAGTGGATGGAGAAACTGGGAACATGGATGCAGACACTGCCGTGGAGAGCTACCAGGGGTTATATACAGCCACTTTTCTGGAATAACAACAACAAAAAAAAATCCTCTGCAACACATACCCAGAGATTCTTGGGTCAGCAAACAATTCCTGGAGCCATTTCTTTTTTCAGGGTATTTTTGGATTCTGGATGATAGGCTAGCATCAACAATCACCAGCTGAACTAAGCTGAGCTAAGAACTTCCTTCAAAATGAAAACAAGCCAGTAGTACTGTGGTGCAGTTTTCTGGGGCCTACATCACTCTTCTGTAGTGTTTCTGCTCTGGTACGGCCTTATCTTGAACAGCGCTCAGATTTAATTATTGAGTTGAAAACTCCCTATAATTATAAGCCTGAAGAACAGATGAGCTTATTTGATTTACACCATATGATGACAAAACCCTGGGCCAGATTAGATAGCTTAGTTTACAAATAATAAATGAGATCATTTGACCCAGAAATATTTGGTTAAAAGTTTGTGTAAGTTTGTCTATCATATGGAAAATGTACACAAACACATAGAAACATAAAAAGTGCCTTCCTGTGTGTTTGAAAAGCCTTTGAAAAAGCATGCACTTCATGCAAATATTGATTCAATATTGAATCCCTTTGAGCTTGCATAAATAAAATTTGTAATATTATTGAAAAGTACCTGCAGTTATCTGTGAGGTTTGATTTTTATTTATTTATTTATTTAATTTCCACGTCTATACCTTATGCACAGTTATTTTATTTTTTTTTTTTACAAGATTGACTGCAAGGAGATTGTTTAACCCAAATATATTTCTTCTCAATCATAAAACCTTTGAGCAATGCAGACAACGGAAGCTCTTTCTACATTTGAGGCAATTCATGTTTTCGCTTCTCCTTAAGAGAAATCTGAAGTTTCTTTCAAGTGTACCTATTTTCCAGCAAAAAAATATTCCCTATCTTGCAATACTCCTCACTGTGGGAGCATCCAGAACATGAGAGTTCTTATTTTTAAGAACACTCTAAGAAAACACTGCAAGTTATTACAACTTCTGCTATCTTAAATGATCTAATGGTCACCCACAAATTGGGCAACTGGTTACTTAATATACATCATGTGATTTTTCCTTTTCTTGATTAGATTAAGCAAATCTGAGCCAGGGGCTCAAAATGTGCTTTTCATGAGTGTTCATATGAACAAAAAGGTACTTTCACTAATATTCACAGAAGGAAAATAAGAGCCCCAGGTCAGGAAATCACTAAAGCATGTGTTTAATTCCATCCCTCCTTAAGAAAGGAGCTACGCATACAATTAAGTCACATTGCTTTACCGCTGTCTGAATAGAGCTGCTTTTCTGAAACAGAACCAACAAAGAGACTGCCACAGTTCAATCTTCTTTAAATACTTAAGACAGGTTACAGAAAGTGAAGTCTTCTGATTTATTTCAAAGGCCACTGCCTTTTAAAAGCAACTAATTTTGCATTTTTTTTTAACTTCTACTAGTTTGTATTCAGTTAACACAGGCTTTCATCCCTCTGTCCTTACATTCTGATGCCCTAGTCTGTCAAAATACACTTAATAGAATAGCCTCCACACGTTTAATTACACAAAATTTGTGTTTTCAAGTTGGATTCAACAATGATTGGAGTTAATAGAATGATTTAATTGATTTCAGTGTGAGTTGAATGAAGAACTGATGGATAGTTTAATTCTGGACACCTTAACGTTCTCTCTGTGGTGCTGATCCAGCTCTCAGTAAAGTCAATGAGAGGATTTGAGTTGGGATTTGGATCATACCTCTGCTCTCCTAGGAGTCAAATTCTCTTTGTCAATTTGCACACGCACATTTACTCAGATCTAAATGAAAACAAATGTTTGGCAACCTGTGTCACAAAGTCCAAATCTGTATCTGTATATTTGGGCCAAACCAAAATTGTTACGCTTGACAAAAACATCATTATGCTGATCTGGTTTTGTTTTTTGCTTACTAGCAATTGTTTAACGACTATAAATCTAACTTTCTTTTTTTTCTTTTTTTCTTTTTTTCTTTTTTTTTAAATACAGTGACAGAAGAGTACAGTTAGAGAAAATGAGAAGTGAGAAGGGATTTCTATGCAAAACTCCATGTTCAGGCTTGTCATAACTTTGACAAAAATAATCCTCTCAGACTAGAAATTTCCATGCTTGGTCTCCATCAAGGGTAATTCTATCTTCGCCAAGTATGAAGAAATTTGGTTCAGCTCCCTCCTAGTTTCCAAAATATAAAAGATTTCTCATTTAGGATTCATTCTATGCTCAAAACAAAAGAGATGTGGGCCAGCTTCCCAGAGGTGAGGAGCTCTTGCAGTTCTCATTGGCATTACTGTTGCTAAAATCAGCTTCTGTGTTTTTAAAATGTAAATACCAAGGGGATTATGGAATACAGACTTGAACACAATGACCAAATCGGGGCCTTAGTTAGCATGGTCATGGAAAGTAAAAATGTTCCTCATGTGTTGAAAGAATCATGCTAACATAGCAGTTTTCATGGTAGCATGTAAGGACAGGAACAACATAAATACTGGGGAAGACTGAGATGAAAAAGTATGTAAATCTTGCAAATTTTAAGACTTTCATGTTTAAAACAACCAAGGAAGCTTTTTCTACTATGTGGAGTAGAAAGTTTTCAATTTATACAATTAATGTCTCTGGACAGTACAGAACTCTAAACCTACAGACCAAGTTGAAAAGGAATCCTTAGATCCAGGGACAATTACTGTTCCATCCCTTATATCTTCCCCCAGAGCAGTGCAGAAATTCTCCAGTATCAGGGCTAGAAGATCCTTCTATGTGGTCTTCTCCTTCAAGCACCATCTCAGACTACTAAATACCTGTCTAGATCATTCTACAATGATTTAGGCAGTTCTTTCCCCCTGTACCACTCTACTTTTTCCTAAATAAAACAAATACCTTCAGATTATTTATCTAACCAGGTTCTCAATATATCAGATAATCACCTTTAATTCAGTGGGATAAGGATGTAGGAAATAATTATTGAAAAACAGTACCTAAGAATCATTGAAGATGCACCAAAAAATACCACAAGATTGACCAAGTAAAAATAAAATTCCTATGATCTCAAAATTGTTTGCTTTGTTAAACTCACCAGTTTTGTTAAACTCATCAGTAATCTGAGTCTTTTGTCTTTTTTTTTTTTAATTAAATTCAGAATTTGCAGAGCCTAAGAAATCTTTGAAATAATAACAATGAAATCATAAGTTTGTAGTGACAATTTTGAAATATTATTAATAGATAGTATAGAAATCAAGAAGCTGCTTAGTAAATAAATGCTTCTCAAAACATAAAGGAGCTATAAAACATCTGCAAGCATTAAAGAAACTTAAGATTAGTAGAGCAGTAATGTAGAAGTCAGGGCAAATGAGAAGCAACAGTGAAGAAGCTGGTACATGGGACTGAACAAAGTGAAATTTCTATACAGGTTTTCCTTCTGACCTGTGGCAAAACAATTAATTCCTGAGTTATTTTGTCTGTTCTGGTTACTGGTCATTCTTTACTACAGTAGGACTTTATCCTAATTAGACTTTCAAAACATTACTCAAGGAAAAATATTAGGATAGAAAGATTAAATTGACTAACATCAAGGCCAGAACGGGATCAAAATAGACTCAAAAAAAAGGAATGCTACCACCCAGGACAGAAAGTGATTGTAATCTGAAGGTCATCTGTATCTAGACAGAGAAAATAATATAGATCACATCAGATTTCCATAGTTTGCCTGGCTACTTACAATTTACAAAAGAAAACTGGGTCGCTGAAACAGTTCACCAGCCTACTGTGGTATTTATCTACTTTGGTTGTTTCATATGCCTTGCTACTACTTTTAATGCCATGAAGTGGAGAAAAAAAACAAACAAACAAACAAACAAAAAAAACCCACAAAACAAAACAAAAAAAAAAAAACACAAAAAGCAAACAAAGTAGAAGAGAATAATGCATAAATTCCTCTGGAAATAAATAGACCTCGAATTAGAGAACAGCAATAGCCACTTCCAAGCGGATAAACCAGTAAAAGCTAGCATGCTGTAAGAGTCCCGAGTGATTATATATGCCAAAAAATCTGAATGATTTGTTCATTCATCTCCAGGCAGGTATTGACAACAGCTCATTCTAAAGGTGATGCCGCATATTGTGCTGACAACTTATATTTAACACTCACAACAAACACATCTGTCCTCTGGCAGTCAAGATTATATTCAAATGTTGAGTTTTTCCATACTGACCACTTGTCTCAAAAAGCCAAAATATACAATTGGGAAGAAGAAGAGGAAAGACTTTGTCCAGAAACATTTCTGGAAAGTCTGTGTTATCATCATGAAGAAGATTTTATTTTTCTTCAAAACCTGAGTACCTTGATTATCTTCCACAAAATCCTCTATCATCTACCAAGTCAGATGTATAACACATTAGCCTATCCACCAACTTAAATATAAATAGTTGTGGGTTTTTTTTTTGTTTTGTTTTTGTTTTTTAAACTGTATGTTGAAGAACTACTCTCACAACAGACAGCAGAGCTCAATTTATTTATTGGGGAGTTAGCAGTATTCTGTTTTAAGTTCTGTGCCACAGTCTCACAGCACTGGAGGCTTTGTCTCTGAAAGAGCAAGACTAAACATATAAAATCTGTCAGAGAAAGTTCAGATTAGTAAATTTGACAGAACAGAAGACCGAGTCTTCAAATTGCTTTACTTAGCAAGATTTGGAAGAAATGCACCAACTGTACGTTCTCTACCCTCATTATATTCTTGGAGTTTTGACTTCCTCTGTTACTCCCTAGCCACAGATAGGTATCTAAACATAGGGAAGGCAGACTGTTTTCACAGCTGCTATTACCGTGTTATACCTATGTACTGCAGGCCACACAGGGGGAGAACAGTCATTCGACTATTAAAATAATAAGATGTAGTTTAAATCAACGGGCTTTAATTGTGCTCCTTAACATTCAGTTTTCTACCTAGGAAAAATGTTGCTATGAAAATGAGAGTAGGTTTCTTTGAGGAGACAGAACAGAAAAGTGTGCAAGCCACTAACACTTAAGCCCTTTGGCTGTACTAGAAAACACCTACATGACTGTATGTTTCTAAACATATCAATGCCTCTCAGAACCTAATCACCTGGTGGGGCAACGTGACACCTCAGAAATATATTTTTCCCCTCCTGAAAACAACTTAAGGAGATAAAATAATAAGAGTCCAAAATGTAAAACTTCCATTTCTTTTCAGATGGGAAACACCATCCCATTCCCAAACAAATACTCTGAAACATCTTATTTCAATTGCAGAACAAGACACTTAAATTTAGTATAGGTCTCAGTATATTACTAGTACCGCCACACTTCACTATCCATTGCTGGCTCTTATTGATCAATGCAATTGTCCAGTGGCCTAAAAAGTAACTTTCTTCCCTTTATAAGCGCAGGTTAGGAAAATAAGAAAACGGTCCTGTAATTTGTATGCCTGTTGGTAAGGCCAGAGGACATGCTGAGGATTCTGAAACATTTAAGAATTCATTGTCCAAATCTGCAACTTTTGGAAATTCCTGTAGGTCCATTACAATGAATGGAGTTTTGCCAATAGGCCAAATGATGACATGCCTGGTAGAACAAAAGAAACCCAGAACTGGTTAGCATTTTTATTGTTCTAACTCTTTCTTTTGCAGATTTAGAAAATTCAAGACAATGGCTTAAAATAACCCTACCAGTTATTATTCCAAGACCAATGGTTTCTTAATAATACTGGCAAAATGTGTCTGGAATTTAGAAAAACAGTGTATTACCCAACAACACAACAACCAATCAAAAAACTATGTTGCATATCCAGAACAACAAAAATAAAAAAATAAAAAAATCACGGCTGTTAGAAAACAAGAAAATGTACATCATAAAAAAGAAAATACTACTAAAACTAAAAATCTATAAAGTAACACTGACCTTTTTATATACCTCATAAACAGCACAGAAATATTCCTGCTTCTGCCAAACATTCCACTTTGCAATGGTGTTCCAGATTTTCATTAGCATCATAACCACTCAAACTGATAGCCATTTGCTCATATTTGTTCTCTTTTCCCTCTAGGAAAAAAAAAAAAAAAAAAAAAAAAAATTAAAAAATTAAAACTACCCCACAGGTCTGTGCTACACTGTTAAGACATCTTTTGATTGTGAAACAACAATGGGATGACAACACTCAAGTCTGAGATGTGCCCAAATTAGAAATGCAAGCTCAAACTCAGATTTTGGAAAAGGCTGGATTTGGAATAAGATCTTTCCTCAAAACCAAATGTTGCAAGAGTACCATTTACCTTCCAAACTGGCCAGCACCCGGGAAGTCATTAGCGATATTAGCATCACTACCTTCACAAACAGACTTCAACAAATACAGCGGTTAAACAAATACAAGCCTATTTTTATTTAGTTTTTTTCAAGTCATGTCTGGTAAGGAAATCAAGCATGAGGAATCAAGATGGTTGGTTATGCAACAGATACTCTCCCTTAGGAATACAGCAATAGGAAGGGCCTCAGATGCTACTGAATTCAGTTGCTTCTTATCACAGGGAACCTTGGCATACTGCATTTTTGTAATCAGTTTCCAATCTATCTTAAAAATAAGTAAAGGAGGAGATTTTTCTTTCTGTCACACCAGTGCTACTGAGTTTCATACCTCTCATGAATCATAGGAGCACCAGTCAGGATTTATGCCAGACCTCTGTGGTAGGCTCCAAATTGATGTTCACCAAATATGAAGTACTTCATTTTCCCACTGTTGGGAGTTTTTGTTGGTCTTATTTTTGTGTTGCATTTTATTTGCCCCCCAGACTGGTTAAGCCACACAAGTCTCTGGATTTGTTTGGTTTTTTTCCCCCCTCCAACTCTGAATCTATTAAAAGTGCTCTATAGATGAACAGAAATAAAAATCTCTGAGCAGCAACACTTCAGGCCCTGACTCAGGGAAGTATTTAAACAAGGTTTAAAGTTAATGTGTGTTTAAGATGCTTCTTCAGAGCTGGCACCTCTTGTTAGAACAGTGCGTGCATATGTTGGCAAACAAGGATAGTATTTAAGACCCTTTTGAACATAACTTGAAGAATAAGTATGTGTGTTTTATGAGAATAATCTGGTTATTCTCAGAAGACTTCTGTGGAACATTTGACAACTGTAAATTAAAACAGTTAAATTGCATGCTAATCTTATTCTTTGTTTAAAAAAAACAACAACCCACAATTCAAATCTATTAAAAATATATTGATTTCTCTACTACAATAGGAAAACAAAAGCCTTTCATTGCATTTGTAATACAGAACAAGAATTCATGCTGCTGTGTAGGCCACAGGAAAAAGTACTGACTGTGCAAGTTTCAGACTTTGATTCTGATATTACCTATCCCAAAATTCAGAACTGTTGGATCCAGTACCCACAACCAATTAGAAGAATCAGCTTCTTAATATCTACATTGTTAGATTTTGAAATGATAGTAATGACCCCATTTTATCATAAGACATTTTGATACATAAGAAGTTTCAAAACAAGAAAAGCAGCATCAATTTTAGCTAACTGCTATGTAGGAATGTTAAAGAGTATGTAGAATGATCACTAATAAAACTAGAAAACAAACAAACAAAAGAAAAAAAAAAAAAAAAAGGATTCCTTTTCTCTTTCTCTGTTGAAAAGGAACAAAGGCAAAGGAAGAGAACTAAAAACTCATTAGTTCTTTTCCATTTCTCTTCCCTGTAATATATAGACAGAAAACAAAACTGATTAACAGGAATTCAACCTGAGGTATGATGTTTTGGTGTCACAATAAAGTCTATGAAATCCTCACCAACTATTGTCTCAGCTGCTTTGGAGTACACTTTGCAATCACAGTACCCGATTCCTCATCGGAAATGTTCAACACCTCAGGAGTTTGGGTCCTGTTACAAGAGAAACAGTTTGAAGGAACTGGAAGTGAAAATAGTCTTTGTAGCAGATCACATGGACATTGTAAGTTCACTGTTAGAAAATACTGGAAATTAATAAAAGGAAAGCAGAATGATTCCTTTGTATAAAGCATGCTAATGTACAGGAAGGATTAGGCCAGAAGACAGGGAACACAACTTACAGAACAATGAGAACAGGAATAATCAAGCTGAATTGAAAAGTGGAGTTTTGAAAGAATGAACTTCATTTGTTGGATGCCTAAGTAAAAGGCATGGACTCCATAATACCATATAAATTTATTCTGGTCAGTAATTTATTTTAACAACTCCACACGACTCAGCAGTGGAGTAATTCCTAAGATGTGGTTAGATATGAAAAGCATTATGTATTTAATATTAAATACAACTGTGATTACCTGTATTTTCAGTTTTTTCACAAGGACAGTCATAATCAGTTTAGTCCCAAATTTGGCACGTGTCTGCATGTGACTTTATTATTTAACTCCACACTCCTAAAGTTCACGAAGAATAAACCTGATGAACTACACATGCATTTTAACAAGTAAAAGGGACAAATGAATTCATTGTCTAATGAAGTAGTTTAATAATATCAAGACATATGCTGAACCAAGCTGCAAGCCATTAAAACAAATACAGGCTTTAATTACAACCCAAATCTGCATTATTAAAGTAATAAAATGACCCTAAAATAAATATTATGGAAGTCATGTTGTCCCTACAAATGAGCGCAGCATGAAACAGGGATGCAATAAAACACTAACATTAACATATTGTATGAAACAATGTGACATCCCACAGAGCCAAAACAACGAGAGTAACTCTGGTCTTTCATAACTGCAGGCAAAATTATCCTTTCCTGCAATTCTTCTTTTTTGGCCACATCCACCAGACTTGCAGAATTCCCTAGCACTAGGGGAATCTACGGGTGCAGAGGACAGAGCACGGGGGCAGTTCTAGCAGCTCATTCAGACTTGCTGTACACATCAGTCTTCCTGTCTGCACACCCTCCACTTCTAAAACTTTAGGTTAATCTCCCAGAGAGGAGTAGGCGGGGAGAGTTACATACTTCAAGACTTCAAGGTGATGATGGCTCACTCCCTGCCAGGTGCTGACTGCTTTCCAACTCCCACTGACCCAATCGCCAACAGAAGTTGCACTGCATGCTGAGCATGTCACACTGCATGCTGCCGCTGAGGTGAGCTTTGCCTGCACACCTGTAATGAGGTGATGGAGTTGGTGCACAGCTGTACAAGCCTGCTGGGTTCTGTCTCATATTCCCTGGGGAGGAGCATTGCTGAGAGCCCCTGCAGATCTCCAGTTCTGGGGTACGTCAAGGCACAGAGATGTTAGAAGCCAGATGCTGTGATACAGAGTGAGGGACTTGTTCAGCTCCACTGTGAAAATAGTCTCGGTTTAAACAATAAATTCTGGCATTAGTATGGCAGTAAAATATAACAGAGAAGTCATTCTTGAGATTATCCATGCAAAGAACATTATTCATATGACATTCGTATATGAGATTTGGGAGGGTCAGCCATAAGTGGCTTTGCTTTTTTCTGGACAACTGCTGATCTCCAAATACACGATCTGGTATAATTTCTTAAAATAATCTGCTATTTTGGAATACTTGATATGTGATTATGACACTTATGATCTACTGCAGAGCCTATATGCTAAAGCTGGCAAAGCACAGAAATATTTTAACCACAGTATTTGCTGCCGTTTCCTATATCATCACATCACACATTGATTCTGACAACAGAAAGATGACATGGGCACTGAAATAGCTGAATTTAAAATGAAGGTCATAGTTCTTATTTAAACATGTATATCCCAGTTAAACATGTATATCCCAGAGACTGAGATAAAACAGATACAGGATTCTATTCCCCTCCTCTCTAATCCAGACTGGGAGATTTCCAAATCCTTTAGACAAATCAAGAAGATGAAGACAGCTCCTCAGGAGGGTTTATTTATTTACAGATATAATTTGCTGAGCTTTCTTCTAAATCCCACAGGTTACCAGATCATTTCTAGGTTTCTTTCAGACTGCTGACCCTGAGCACAAGGTCTAATAGACTGCTACCCACTATTCATCTTTGACTGTCACCAAGTACCAAAAGTACTCTATTGCCCTCACTCACTGGCGCAGCAAAAACAATCCTGAACACCTTCTGTACTGGTACTTTCACTGTAGGATATACCGTCCCCAAACTGTTCCAAGTGTTTATCACATATTCCACAGCCACATCAGCTCCTATACCTGCAGGGATTCTCCATAGAGATTGCTCTAGGGAGCAATCTCAGCATTTTGCCAAAGCTCCCTGCTCAGTCATCAGAGAAAAGCATAATCACACATAAAGTACATGGAAAATGCACTCCAACTACAGTAGAATGTGAAGTCTTTTAGAGTATTCACTGTAAGCATTGCAATCTTAAAATGCAAATTACTAGAGTTATGTTGACCTACAATTGAGATGAGTAGAGTCCCCAGATACTAAGACTCTCTGCCTGGTTCCAACTTAGATCTTTGTTTGGATCCTCACAATGTGGTTGTCTCTTCCTGGGTCTGAACCATTGCCTACACCCACTTCTCCTTCTATCTCAAAAACTTGTCTGTTGGATAGGTAGAAAGCTCCTCCTGTTCCAATCAGAGATGAGGATTTAGTCTCCCTGATCTTGCCTCTTTTGGCCTTCTGCCTCCTCAGGGTTGCAAGCAAGCTTGCTTAGTTTCTTCTTCTTGCTGGGACTTAAGACAGGGATGTTGAGCTGTCTGTGTCACTGCACAGTACCTCTCCCAGTGGTCAGTCTCTCTCTCTGATTTCTGTCTGCTTCTCAGCCTGGTGATTTCACAATCTGACTACCTGTTCAAAAAGTTAATCAAGCTAGGCACACTCATAACCATGACACCCTACTCTTCCCTTAGATCCTCAAGGTAATTCAGCACAACTGAAGGACAGTATGTACAAGAAAAGAAAAAGACAGAAGGTGAGAGTCTAAAAATATTACTGTCTGTATAACAGGTGAGTCAAATACCCAAGAAAAATTAAGAACTACTATATGATAATGGTCCCAAAGCTATACACTGTAACACAGTTACATTCCATATCTTTATTTTCATTGGGGAATATTGATTTTATCTGTATTAGAGTGCAAATATGTAACAGAACTGTAAAAAAAGAAAAAAAAAAAAAAAGATTGACATTTATCCGCTCTAAAAGTATGAAAATTCTTTGAAGTTTCACTGAATATACAATGATTAGGCAGAAGGGGATAATTAAAATATTTGAAGTTCTTAATTTCGAGGAGTAATCGAAGACTGAATGTTTAACAGACCACTCTAACACTTATACTCAGGTACATAAAAGAATGGCTCACAAAATTAATGAGCCCTGGCTTTCACTCAGTGTGACCTGATTAGATTTTTTTCCTTTTACAAGTACCATTATGGTCAGATGACATAAGACACTAATTTTTCACTTGAAAGAAATCAAATAATTCCAAAATATTCAAATATTATGCATCAATACATTTAAATTATCTTACTTAGTAATGATAGCAGAGAAGCTTGCACACTTGGGTATCTTCACCGTACAGTACCAGCTTCTGAAATTTGCTCAGCAGTGAGTGACTACATGAATCATCCTTTATTGTGCAAAGTCAAAATAGTTACCTCAAACTGCAAGTGACCGCTTATTATATATATATATGTATGTATGTATAGAACAAGTTCACCAACATCAGCAGTCTTTTCTCTAGCTCTGAGGTTCACTTAAGGGGACAAAGTTCAGTGCATTGATCAGTAAGCTCAACAATGGATGGGAGTAAAAGCTGTCCATATGCAAGCAGAGCACATAGCAGAAGTCCATTTCTAGGGGCAGCTTGCCAAAACTGAAATGCGTAAATTAATTCCCATGTGAGGAGTTAGCAGGGAGTAGCAAGGGCACAGTAAATTCACACTGTTATTCCCTGTGCATTCACTTTTTTAATGTAGAAAAATCTAATTGAGTACAATCTTAGAACACATTTAATCTAATGGTTATGGCACTCTCCTAGAAGGGGAGATATCAAATTTCAGCTAGGGACTGTAACATTGGTTTCCTCCCTCCATGCGACTGTTCCAAAATGCTGAAATAAAAACCGTCTTTGTGTGAAATGTAGTCATGCTCTGCACGTGCCTGCCAGATGAAATCCTGAGGTAGGGTGCATAAAGTACCTAAACTGAGCACAGCAAGCCTTCTGCAGACATAGGCACCAATTAGAGGCAGTGGCCTCCAACTTAGGTGTCTGTATAATATTAATATATTGAGATACTGTAGGTACTTCCCTAGAAATCTTTGGTATCTAAACACATTTGACACCTCTGAAGTTGGACAAAACTGAGTTTTTGCAGATACCAGTGCATGTAACTACTGTAATTGTCATCCTATTTTATTTGCTTTAACAATCATTCATCTATTCCAGCACATACAACACATTTTAAATATTATTTCATACCCGATGCCTTTTTCACTATAGTGAGGTTACAGAATTCTGTTCTTCATGTCAATATGGAGCAATGGGACGGAACAGATGGCACGTTCTGATCAGTGCCTCTTATCTTGTCATTTATGAACATAAGTATCCAGACTTCACCCTCCTTTATGTTTTAACTTTCTAGAAAGCAAATGGTCATAAAAATAAATGCTTGCCTTAAGTTCATTTTAGAGACCACTTTTGAAGGATGGCACTGATTAGTAAACTAAATTCAGGCCCTTGTTACATTTTTAGTTTTCAAAGTATTAACAACATTTGGATGCTTACAGTATTTTTCATTTTAAACTCCTACTGATATTTTGCAACGCTGTAATTGCAGAAAGACATTTTGATTCTCTTTCCATTCATTTCACTTGGGATCTTAGTAAAAAATAATTTTTCTCAAGTTTAATGTACCCAAACAGTCAAATATCCTATCTTTGGAGAAATGACTTCAGAAAGGTCTTAACAGCTATGAGACATGATCTTTTATCACATAAATTCTCTGATTCATTTTCATGTTGGGATTAATCACTTTTAATCAGCTATTTTACAGGCATAATGTGAGAACCTCTAAGACTTACTTGGAGTGTTACTACTTAATTCTTTTTCCTCTGCACAAAGTATTATCACAATAAAGCAGACCGTGTCGGTGACACAAAAATATTACACCCTTCTCCATCACTCAGAATTGGAATCAAGTGGTTTTAACACAACCAATTCAATCAATATAATTTCTAAAAAAATACAGGTCTGCTTATACATGATAGGAGTAACTGATGCTTTCCACAGACAGACCATCAAAACCTTCCATTCCTTCTTTCCCACTGAATGTGTGAGCAAATTCTATGGATGAAACAAACTGTGTTATCAATTTCCCTATGCTTTTGAGGGTAATAGAGCAACTAACAGCTCAGTAATGCTAACTTAATAAGTACTAAACACACACAACAGGAAGTTTGCTTCATTTTGTAAATTTGACCAGGTGGTAATCCTGGCCTGATCTATGTGTCCTCAAAACTGATTTGAACACCTTTAAGCAAGTGCTACAATTCCTTTATGAGGTGATTAATACATACAGAGCCTGACACCTTCTTTTCAGTGTCACTTGTGTCTTAATGGATGTGGAAGTTAATGATACAAAGCAGACTTCAACAAATGCTTTTTTGCACTTACTTGTCAACGTTAACTATCCAGCAAGTTCTTTCTCACAGACAGCAAACAGCATATACTAAGTCATGAACATACTAACTCTTATTTTTCAGAACTACTTAATAAATCCCATGTTTGTTTTTTGTTTTATTTTAACCACTTCAGGAACCATAAATCACTGGGCTAATATTCTTTAATTTTTTTTTCCTGCCCTTTAGTGATACAAGATTAACATTTTAATTTAAAAAATTAGTGTTGTAGGAAAAAAAAAAAAAAAACAACAAAAAAACCAAAACAAAACAAACAAAAAAAAAAAAACACATCTATTTCCGCAGTTACCACTTTTCATACCTTTCCACTTATGACCTTTAACTGAAGTTCTAGTTTGAGAAGGCTTTATATATACTCAAAAGCAGAAGATACAGTATTTCAGAGACTATAATGAATAGAAACTTAACTCACAATCTGAAACGCCATCTGAGAATCCATTTTTCATCACTAACTAAAAAGACTGCAGCAACCGGGCTTATCTAAATCTTTAAACTAGGTGCCTCAGTCTAGATGATGTGAAGAGGCCATTTCAGAAGAATTATTTCAGCCAAGTTAACTACATCTTAATTACTGTTTCATTAAGAAGCACTAAGAAATCAGCAACATTTAACTCAGATCAGAGATGTGCATTTCCCATACTATTCAAAACTCCCTTGATAGTTACATATATTCAAACAATTTCAGTCACTCAGTACAGATACGTAGAGTTTGGTAGTTATATTTTGTAAAGCTGTTCTGTGCACCAAGCATGCTCTATCCCCACACAGCTCATATCATCTAGATTTCACCTTGTCTACTCCAGGACTGCAGAGACTCACAAAGCCTTTCTCTATTCATGCATTTCCAACTTCCCAGAGGATGCTGCAGCATGAAGTATCAGAATAGAGAGCAAAGAAAAAAAAAATAAATCTGCGTGGTCTCATTTCCAAGCACCCATCCGCAAGCAGAAGGTAGTTTGATTTAAATTAAGAGGAATGGACAGAAAAGGAAAGTTAAGCAGAGCAGAGTGACTTTGGGAGAACAAGGCAGGGAGACCCAGGCACTGGGAAAAGAGCGGCTAAAATGGAAGGATAGGAGGGGAAAAAAAACAAAAAAAACAAACAAACAAAAACAACAAAATACAACTATAAAAGAAGCTACAAAGCAGAAAAGGATTTGCAAGAAGAAACAACAAAAGTACAGAAAAGAGACTCTGGGACAGATGCAGGACAAAAACATGAAAGTCTGGTAGAGGACATGGCCTGATATGAAGAGAAACAGAACCATGAGAGAATTGGCATTTCCAGGAGCCAAGTCTCTGCAATCACAATATCATTTTTGAGTAAATATCTATGAAGTCCAGGGGCAAAACACGTGCTTCTGTTCCCCTCTAGTGGCAGGTATACTTTAGAAAAACACCCATAAGTATTTTATTGCTGTGGTGATGTTCAAGGTAGAACAATAGCCTAAAGTTTTAAAATTGGACAGTGACCTCTGTACTTTATACATATTATTTTCTTTACTTTTTCCTCCCTTGTTTGTTGGTGGGTTTTTTTTGTTTGTTTGTTTGTTTTGTTTTTGTTTTTGTGTGTGTGTGTGTGTGTGTTCTTTTGTTTTTGTTTTGTTTTTTTTTCATTTTAAGGTTTATGAAAAAATACAATCAAAAGATAAATTACACAGATGTTACGTATGCAAGTATAGAGAAATGAGGAAATTAAGTTTGCCTATTAAGGCTCACCAAAGGGCATTACCAGGACAATAGACTTGAGTATTGTAGGACAATACATGTAATAGCACATGAACATTCTCCTAATTACTATCATCTGTCTAGTTCCAGACTGGATAGCTCTCACCAAAGACACAGCTAATTAGTACTGCTGTTCCATAATATACACTGGGAACATTTCATTTGGCATTTTGAAATTATCAATTTTGTGCAATAATGTATTTGAATTGCAAGTTAAAAAATGTCAAAGAGTGCCTTCTGCTTTGATTTGTTTTTCTTTTTTCCTTTGATAAAATTTCTTTCTCTGTATAAGCATTTCCAAGATAATGATTTACTTACAAAATTACTAAAAATTGAACTTCATTTTACTATATTTATTGCAGGAATATTGGTTCCAGTAATACACACAGATAGCTATTATGCTAAGAATTAAACAAGTCTGTGCTAGAGTCTTATAGTGCCAGAAACTGTTCTCTCTATTTGGTGCCAATCACAAGAAAAAGTACTATGCATGAGAACCTTGGAACTGTTGCCAGCTCAATAGGTTAGAGATGATCAGGAAAGAGATTAGGCAAGATGAGGAGAGGGACCCAAAAAGCTAGTGGTAATACTGAGAAGAAAACTTAGAAGTCCTTAATTCACTGATTCAATGATGCAATGATGCTCTTATTCTAAGCCATACTAGGTAGTCCCTTACTATTTATACAGTACTCATGTAGCCTTTGAGCATTTATGCTAGAGAGAGGATTCCTAGAAAACCAGTGAAGAAAAAAAGAAGAAAGAAAACTACAAGCTTCAGATCAGCAGTTAACATGAATAGAAAGTACAGAGGGAGTGGACTAGTCTAATAGGTAGACTATTAAAGCCACAAATCTATTAACATTTAAAATTAATATGCACACCTAAGTGTTAGTGCTGCATAATGACACAAACAAAAAACCTCAAGTGATTATTAGATTTCATGATTGGAGATTATTTATCATTTGGGTTTTTGTTGATGCAAACAAAGGAAATTATCACATCAGATTCTGCACACTCCAGAAAATAATACCTCTTCAATACATCCTATTCTTCTAATTCCAAATCCTACATTCAGAAATGTGATTTCTGAAGTAAAAAAAAGAGTACAAGAAAATCTATTCTGCTTAATATTTGTTTATTTTTCTACGCATTACTGTGATGACATTATTGAGACCGGATGGAGCACTTCAAAGTGATTTTTTTGTTTGTTTGGAGTTTCGCACACCTTCCAAATTGTAGTATAAAATTATAGTAGATTTTATTTGTCATCACTAGAAATTATTGTGAAGTGTTGGCCCTCCACTTATGACCCAATCTGAAATTCAAACGAGCAGTCATAAATTGGGTCACTTGATAAACCCTACAAAAGACAAGTAGAACCTAATGGTTTCAATAGGATCTATTAAATATTTTTTTTCATGCTATTTATAGAAAGTCCTCGGAGGAAAATACCATGTAAGTTAACAGATCTTATTAATTCTGTTCCCTTTATCTTTCATTATTATCCTGATTTTCACTGTAGATTCCCAGCAATCTTGCTTTACCATAAAGTGTTTTCCTTGTGTTTTGTATCCCAGCCACATTTTAAAATAATATTTCATACTTGTGAACACTTTTTTCTATTTAAAAGACTTCCTCTCATTAAGCACACAAAAACAGTGACAAAGTCTATGCCTGAAGGTGAAGTATGGTTAACATGTTCCACTAAGCATTTTAATTTGTTACATGCACAATTTAAACTGCAAGAAAATTTCAAAGACAGCTTGAAAGTACTGAAACTATCAAACGTCAGTTATATTTTGAAGAAAAGCCAATGTTAAGGAGGCTTATGTCTTACTGAGAATCTCTGTCTTACTTTAATTTACAATGTGGGGAAATTCTTCTCTGCTTTTCAATTGCATGCTCACAAAGTTTTAATTAGAAAAGTTTCAAAAACATGATAATCATGCTGCTGAAAAACAGCCAATTGTGACTTACAAGTATGCAAAGGATTACTTGGTAGCATTCATGCTGGACTGCAGTGCCTAAGCCCTGTGATATAAGTGTCAGCAAATGATGGCATGATTGCTCTTGATTGTGCAACTTAGAAAATGTTTGGAAGCAAGCCAAAGAGAAGTTGATAGTACCTGCCAGTTTGTCTGCAGTAGAGTTTGTGAGTACATTATCTGCATATGAAATTCTGAAGCAGTGTTTCTTTTTGAGTAAATGCAGGTGCCACTTATAAGACCTGAGGAAGTTACTTCTAGTACAGAACATCATTGTGTCTGAGGTCACTCAAAGTAGTCACAGCATAACTGTGACTGGAACTGTAGGAGACCAGAGAATATCAGTTATTATCAGTATATAAATCTTAGTAAAGATATCAGACTCAAAGAGTACTTTTTTTAATGCATTGCTTTTGTGCTTGAAGTAAGGTTTCCCTTTAATCAATTTAATTCATTGTCAGATAAAATAGGTTAAGATGGTGAAAAGCAAAGACATAATTATAACTCTTTCCTTCACACCCTCTTTCCTCAGGCCCAATTTCATTCCTTCACTTCCAGTTCCTCTAATTTCTCTCCCCAGTAGCACAGTGGTTGGTGAACAGGGCTCTCAGTCTGTCCACAGTAGGTCTTCTTTTCCTCTCCCTCTTCCTTACACTTTCCCTTGTGTGGGCTCTCCACAAGCCACAGCTCCTGTCAGGGTGCTCCACAGTGACCCTGTCCACAGGTTTACCAGCTGCCCGGAGCACCTCTTCCCCCTCCCTCGCTGGCTCTGGTACTTTTTCTGTTTCATTTTCCCCCCTCTGCCTCCACCATATTTTCAGTCTTAAATGCTTATTCTCAGTGGTGCCGTCATCTTGGCTACTGGGCTCATGGATGCAGCAGAGCCTTGGAGCCAGATGCAAACAGCACAGGGTCTCTCCTAACAGAGGCAACCCCTGCTACCCCTATCAAAAACCCTGATACCTGTACACAATGCAGTGCATACTGCAAAAGGACAGGAAACCATTCACTGCAGACACCACTCAAAATTTTACTCATCCCAGTGTCTCTTTCTGGTTGCTGCAAAAGAGGTCACCATTGCCAGGAGGAGCAAAGTTCACTTGACACACGAAGAAACAGCAACCACATACATTCCCAAAAAAGCCATGTGTGAATAATGTTTGAGTATGTCTTTTCCACCTGGAAAAAATATAAAGAATAGTGATTTGGCAGAAAAACAACTTGAAAGTGACTTGGGAAAAAAAGAAAAAACACCTTTTCTTGCTCTGATCCTTTAGAAAATAAAATCTTTTATGACATTAGATGTAACAGAAAGGTACAGTAGTAAACAAGCAGTATATTTTCTGGTCATACTAATAAACACTTCACTACTGGCTAACCATGCAGGCCCAAAAGGAATTATAAAAGAATAAGATGGAGTTGAGCTTAAATTGAATAACTTTTGTAATTTGCAGTTAGACTTCATAGCCACTAAGCACAGAATTAACTACCCTGAACATATACATATAGGTACAATTAAATGCAGTTTTACTGACTGAGACCCAAGTTACTCAGTGTCAAAGCAATAGCAAAGCTAAGATATTTCCATATGTCTCTCCCATGCAGTTGTAAGGAGTTGGTTACTAGAATGACAGAAAAGCCAGAGCTGTGGGGAAAAATATCACAGCTGTGCAGGACCACGGTGCTAACCTGAAGTCTGCTCACAAAGCAACATGCTTCACTCTGGATTTGGTTACTGATGATGATTATGGGGGGTGGGGAGGAAAATAAAAATGAAATAAAAAAATAAAAAACAGCATGAGAAAGTGAGGAAATTTTCAATTTGATAAATTTGAATAATATATTCCCTCCTCCCCCCCCCCCCCCCTTATATATATATATATATATATATATATATCTAATTATTATTTTTCATCTGGCTGTAAGAAAATATTTCAGCAGCACTGGGACTAAGTTTTCAGTTGTAGCAAGAAAAACTTCAGTACACCCAGAAATTTAGTGGAAGATGAAATACACACAGGAGCAAAGCCACTCTGCCTCTTTTCACTCCTTTCAGCTTCCATCAACTCCCACCTATTCTTCAGCTAGATTCCTGCTGTTGTACACGAGCTCTCTACCCAAGGTACTGTCAAATTTACTATCTTCAGAAATTCCATTCTAAATGGGATATCAAAACAGACCAGTAATTGTAAATGCAACACAAAGGACAAGTAGTAGCCAGAAATTCAAAGAAAGCGTGGCAATTCTGGAAGTACTACAGGAAGTCTAATACCTAATCATACATGTTAAATTCTACAAACAACACCAGCTAAAAATGCATTGATCTGTATATCAAGTGGTTATGTTTTCAGTCAATTTACAAGTAATAGTAAATAGTGTTTTCAAAGCTTAACAGAGACACTGGTTGCTGTCAATATAAGTGGCATCAATACTTTTAAATTTGATATCAGCCCATTACATGGAGCATAAAATATACTATTGATATTAAACACAATTTGGTCTGATTAAATTCCTAATCACGTGATATTAAATTCTGATTATTGCAAAAGGTTTACTTTACAACTACATGCTAGTGTAGTTGTACATACACAGTCAGATAAAATATAAGTTCAATTTTACAGTCATATTTGAGAATGTTACTTCTTGAACTGAAATTTGAGATCCATAATGTTTCTAAAGAATTATTTGAAGTCAAGAAAGAGCTATATTCCAGCAAATTCTCAGACAGTAGAGTTCCCAGCGGTATTGTTTCAAGAAATTCAAAATCTCATTAGAAACACTTTCGAAGCTATTTGGACTCTAACCCCAAAGGAAAAGAGCTAGAAAAATGGAACGTAGATATAATAATTTTCGTTTTAGATATGTTTCTACCCTAAAAAGATTAGGCTAAGCAATTCTACAGCAAGAGTAACTCTCAACAATAATTCTTGGCTAAGCATACTGAAATCTATAGATTTATTTATTTATTTTTAGGAAAAAACATAAAGAGTTTATCACATATTTCAATGTTTAACATTCTGTTCAAAGACTTATACAGAGCTAACATTCTAGTAACCTAACAGACATATATAACTTTAAATTAAATGCATGATGATATTTTCTGTGAAGAGTGTTTTTAAAGGACAATATTAAGTGTCAGGATTAGTATCCAGAACAATAAAGTATCTAAGATCAAACATCTTCAAGGACATTTATACTCCCTGAAAATCATATTTTAGATAAGCATTCAAATAAATATTTAAGAAACAGTACCTTTGCTGTCTTGTGATTTTCTTTTTCTTCTTTTAATCACCACTGGTAAGCTACTATTGCAAGATCACAGACATAGCACTCCAATTCCCACTTGATTCATATGTATACATGAAGCAGGCCAATTCCTGAGTAGCATTCTTTAAGGCTAACTGGATAAAGTCCCAGAAGGAAAATGAATGAAGTCCTATGATCTTGTTCATGACTGTGATCTTGGACAGGTAACTTGGTGGTAATGAACAAAAATGTCTTAAGTGGATATATGTAAGCATTCACCTGGAAATGCCATTTAAAAAAAAAAGTCATCTTTATTCTTAAATCCTGTTTGAGCTGTATAACTATGCACACACTCATGAAGTGAAAGAAATGTCATATTCACAGTATTGCTTTTCACTTACGGAAGAAAGAATTGTAACTGTTGTTTGCAAAATTTAAAAAACCCTATATGTTAATTAAATAGATGAGAGCCTGTTTGCTCTTAAATGAAAAAAACTATTTTTTTATCATTGTACTAAAAGAGCTGTTTCTGTTAAATTTAAAGTACGATTAAGATCTTTTCACGGTTTGAGAGTTCAAAGCAATCACCAGCTACTTCATCAAACATGGTAAAAAAACATTAATTGGACAGATTTGTATATTTTGAGGCCGGAATTGTTATTTTGATTATCTAATCTGATTTCCCATAAAATAACACGTAGCTTCCTGTATAGACCTTCACTAAGCGATTTCATCATCAAGCCTTTATTTTCAGATTTTACTTGATCATGCGGCTTATAAAATAACTAATCTTAGTTCACTTGACATGAATTCAGTGAGACACACTGGAGACTCAGAATTACTTTTCCATTTCTTTGCCTGTGCCAACTCATTAAAAAAGAACTTAACGCAAAATCTACTCTCTTTCTGTTTAAAAGATAGGGGCATTTCAGAAAGATGGGAAGAGCACCTAAAACTACACCTGAATTTCTTGGGCTATCAGTCAACAGAGAAATGATGTTGCCATAGACTCTGATTTACCTTTTTTTCCATTACAAAGATATCTGAGCAACCCTTAAACTGACATAATTCATTATGCATGGTTTGTTTGATGGAAAAACAAAATAACTAGAACAACTAGCAGAGATTTCCTTTCCCTCCAACATCAAAACTAGTTTATTCAATTTCCTAGTGTCTAAGACTTCAGCAGAGCTGATTTATTAAACTGCAGCTCAAAAACAGATTGATATCCCAAGTCCCATGACTGACCTCTGGTTCAGGAACATCTGGACCAACAAAGGCAGAAACACTACATCTGTAGATAGTAAATCCATTAGTCATAATGGAACTTGTCAGCCAGTAATATAGAAGCATGGCACATGGAGTAAGTAATGATGGGTTTTACTGAGTTTAAAGGTACCTTGTGACACATATGGTTCAAGGGTCTTCTTTCCTAGGGTGTCACCATCTGCCTAACATTAATGACTAAGACAGATCCTAGGTCCAATTTACAAAACATCTTTTACTCTAGGGATCACATCCTCACCTTTAGGGCCTCCTACGGTGGTGACAGAAAATCCTTTCACAACTGCATACTAATTTTTCCTGCAACTTTGATATTCATAGTTGGCAGTTTATAAATCAAGGATTATAAAAATCAGTCCCTCTGGGATTCATATTTCGGTTATTTTTTCCTGTGTGTCTCTGGTTTATCAGGATAAGATGAATCTGCTTCATGTTTACTTTTTGACTGGTAAAGTCTGACTTGATAGAGATGTAAACAGTATAAAACATGACAGCTCTCAATATAAACCAGTTATAGCTTGCACTGCATAAATCACACAAATGAGCAGAACAACACATAAAACACTCTTGTGTCTAACTTCTAAACAATTTCTCACATTCCTAGGCAAGAAACCAGGTAAGAATAATGGAAAAATCATTTATTGTACCATGAGGAGCATTATCTCAACTTGGCTCTCATTAGGAAAAATATCCAGAATGGTATGCCAGTCTACTAGAGAGGGAAGAACCTGATTCACCCTTAAGACTAAGGAGTAGTCTTGATAAGCCCTCATTTATTTAGTAGCCTAATGAACACAATATATATGCAGGAAGTGATAGACCAGGATTAGTTTCCTTGCACAGCTTCTCAGAAGAATGCCTTACTTCATGGGAAGGAAGGACAGTTGACTGCATTAGTTCTTTTGCCTTGTCTCTTGGAATTCAATACTCATTTTCAAGATGGTAAACTTGAACAGAATCTCATACAACAGTATTTTGTAAAGGGACAGAAATGAGACATTCTTGAAAAACAAAGTGCTAGGCAGTGACAGTCAGAGATCTAACAAAATCTGCTCTGAAGACTCAACTCAGTTTTAAACACAAATTAGGCACTGAGACATCCACCACAGTCAAGTCCAGACATAAAGTACAACTAATGATGCATAGGCTTCTTGGAGGTACAGAATCCTGTTTTCCACATAAGTAAGTTTTGCAATCAAGTGTTTTGGCCACCAGACTGTAGGGTGGCTGAGTTAAAATTTTAAAGGCTTGTTCAGTCTTCTTCCCCTCTCCTATGAGCACACTTCACAAGGAACATTATCTATTCATACTGAGCTCTCTACTAGGTTTACTTTGATTTTTGGAGAGTAGAATTGAAAACAGGAGTTTTAAGTCACTCACTGATGATTAACTGATGTAAGTTTTGCTGAGCTAGCACACTGTTTTTATGGTTCAGTTGTGTTTTCATGAGGCTGAAGGAAGGAACAAATTAATGTATTGATTAGCAGTTCCAGCTGCAATATGCACTTTTTCTACAGCCTAGAATTTTCAGAGCAATGGTGTATTTATAGTTGGAAAATTACAAGAGCGTCTGTGAAAGTAATGCCTCCCATTTTATCTGTTATATAAGGTTGTCCTATGACATCAGTGGCAGATGTTGGTAGTATGGCAATAGAGCCTGAAACTTCCCACCAAAATTACACTTCATTTTGTTGCCATGTGACAGATGGAAACAGAAGGGTAGTCTGACAAAATGGCACCTGATAGGGACGCAATTATCAAGCAAAGGGATGGAATGAATTTCTCCATGCAGAAAACATGGTACCCATTGACACTTCCATAACTGTGACAGAGGTCAAACAGTGGATGTGAGTTCAGAGAAGTAGTGGATTATGAGTTTCAGCAGTGATTACAGTGACATGAAAGACAAGCCGTATTCCAAACAGCCACATACAGTGTGTTACACCATGAAATGAAGAGCATCTCCACCAGCTCATCTATGTGAATCAGTGGACTATAATCTGGGAACTGTGTACAGAGCTGAATTTTGGCTTCAGTGTATTGGAAACAACAAGTAGTAACACTGAAACATCACAAAGGATCAGGAAGAACACTATATGCAAATATATCTGGACCTACAGAATCAATACAGAGCTGAAGATGACACTTTCCTGGATTACATCATTAACAGTGATGAGATATGCTGTCACCACTATGAAACAAGGTCAAAACACCAGTCCACAGAGAGGCAACAAGTGAATTCCCCATCAAAGAAAAAGTTCAATACGCAGCTCTCAGCAAGTAAAGAAGTAGACATTATCTTTTGAGATAGGAAAGGGGCTATTCATTTGAATTTCCTGGAAACTAGAAAAACCATCAACAAAGTATAATAAATCACTGAAGGCTCAAGCTTCGAGAGTCAAGTCAAAGAAGACAACCTTCTCCTACAGCACAATAATTCTAGGCTCCAGGCCAGCCTGAAGACCATGGAGCACACTGCCAATTTTGGCTGAAAAGTCCTACCATACCTACTACTGGATTTGGCACACTCTGAATTCTACCTGTTTGGGTTGATGAAAAGTCATTTTTCTAGCAGTAACAGTACTATAGCAGCTGTGACCCAGTTGGTTACCTCCACTGGTGCAGGATTTTATCATTATTATTTTTAAATACAAACACAACATGCTGGCAGTTATTCATGGTTGTTGAAAATGCATAATTACTATTGGTGACTGTTGAAAAATAGTTTATTGTAGCTGAGAACTTGCTTTATCAAACAGTGTTATGGTGCTGTCTGTACCAGCTGCGGTCTCCATGAAAATAAACAAGAGGCATTATTTTCAGAGAGATCAACATAAACAATTAACAGTCAATTAGGGAAAAAAGCTCTCCTGGTTTATAGGTTTATCAGAAACTGAGACCAGGTAAAGTAAATTTATAAATTATATATTAATTATGCAACATGAAAACTGGTAGATTTGTGAATGGAATTCAAAACACAGTGAATTCCCCTACAGCTTCATTGTTATTAGTTCATTCCTCACTTAATGTGCAAATCATTTTATTTTGAAATATACAAACTGAAAACAGCTCCAGTTCACCCAATCATATAGCTAACCTATGTGAGATTTCATATTGTTTGCACTAGGAGGTGAAATTGCAGTGGCATCAGACATCACTTTTATGCGATCCCACTTAAATTGCAATAAACGTGCATAAAACCTCTCTTCCCTCAACTCTGTATGCATTCATCAGGAAGAGACAGGAGGTATTTGCTTACACTTCCAAGACTCTTTCCATCAGATATTCTACCCCAAATGCTACCCAGAATGCTCACTGTCTCCAGCCACCTCTGTCAGATGTTTTACTTTTTCTCTAAAGGAAGAAGCAAGTCCAAACATTACTTTGGCTTTTTTTCAACCACTATGCAGGCCACTCTGCATGTATGCATGTATTTCTCTGACATTCCTTTTCATCCTCTTTTTCTGCTACTTGCAAGAAGATCCTCCTCCTCTAAAAATGTTTGTTGCTCATGTACTCAGACTCAAAAGAAAAAAATCCTCAAGCTCCATTCTTACATTCACACTGCACATGGACCAGTGCTCTGGGCACACACAGAGTAGGCAGAGGCTGCCTACACAAGAACATCCTAAACTGCTTCTGACATTTTTTCTAAATGACCTCACATGCTTATCAGTTCCAATGAGATATCCTGCATCTACCAACATAAGAAGAGGCAGATTCAGTTAGAAATATGAGTAACACAGAGATATCTCAGTATTACTTTTACCTTAGTAAAGTGTTACCAAGTGACATAGCGACATTATCCTCAAAAACGACAATTGCATCACTAGATCAGAATAGGGGAGGAAATCACATTGGGTAGGATACAATCAACATCATACAGAGTGTTAATAATGAAAACACTTTGTGCTAAATAATAAAATTAAATGATCACTTTGTAATATACTGTAGGACTTAGTGCCAGCAGTCTCCAGGAGCTGTGATATTTGTGGTTAGCTCTGACAAGTGCCAAACCTTTTCTGCACATACTTTATTGGTCAGAGTACCTTGGGTCACCACACATTCACTGGCTCAGGGCACAGAAAAAAAGAAACAGACTCATACAAAGATGGCAACAGATGCAGATTGATTCAAGGATGCTCCACATAGGCAACGAGAACCCACCTTCACATGACATGAAACACATTCAGTGATGAGAAGTGTCAGACAGAACATGAAGCTGAAAATTTTCTGTTGTGTGAAGAACCATTCAAACTTTTCTAACAGTACATTTCTCTCTTTGCTCTCAGATGCTGGACAAGCTACTGTGGTACAGACGGTAGGTCACTTAACTTGCATCTTAGAGAACAATAGGATCTCTACATGGTGAGCAGGTTACTTCTGCTTTCAAAATTTCAGACCTTCAAACTCTGCCCGTCCTATGAAGTGAAACTACATTTGACTAGGTTTTTGTGATACTAGGCAAAGTATTATTGGGAATACAAATAGCCACATGGAAGAAAAAGAGCTTGACTCACCCAGCAAGTAAAAAGGATCTCTAGCTGTAAAATACTCCTTCTAAGGAAGGGACATTCAGAGACTAGCCCTTAAATGAGCCCAGGAGGGGCACATGACCAATGTGAACACATGAGAATCACAAATCACTCACACCTGTGCTTCCAGGGCCAGCAATAACTCCTTCACCAGGTGCTCAATCATCAGTTCAGGACATAACCAAACAGTTCCCCTAAACACCTCTCTCCAAGTTCTTCCAGATCCCCTGGACACCAAAGGGCATTTTTACTCAACCAAAGCAGTTTAGACTTCCTGTTGACACTCCAAATATTCATCAGAGACTCATCCTCTTTCCCTCTGTAAGATGGAATAATACAAAGATTGTAACAGATATTCAAAAGGTTATTTATAGGGAAAAACTCACCAGTTTGAATGCCTTTCCTGGGAAATGCTGAGGAAGTCTCCAAGAGATGCTGCCTTAGTGGTGGTCAGCCCTTAAATGAGGTCTAGAGAAGGTGGAGTCAAGCTCCACCCCTTCCAGGAGCACTCTCACCTGTGCTCCCACAGCTGACCCAACACTTGCCTCAGCTGATTCATCAGAGGTTCAGGCTGTGATTACCAATTTCCTATACACCCTTCCAGTTGCAACCTATATAACTTACCTGCATAACAAGCTGGAAAATATTTTCTGATCCTACAATTTTTATAGAGATTGGCTTTAAAGCAAAACTGTCTGATTTAAAAGTACTATCCTTTCTCTATTCATCTGCCTACTCAGTAAATTAGAAGCACTACCTTGCTAGACCTTCTTACTAGTTCTGGACCCTGACTATCAACTTCTATTACCATCAACCAAAATCTTTTCCAGAGCTTTTAATAGGCTTTTGTTCAGTTGTGGTGTCAAATTAACTGTTTCCTCTAAACGGGTGTATTTTTGACTCACTAGTGTCCCTGGAGCATTAAAGACTCTCTTTCTAATTAGCAGCATAAATAAAATCCAGCTTCATATTTCAGTTGTTCATTTATTGACAACTTTTTTCACATTTTCACACTTGAAAAACAGCATACAGTTAGTTAGCAGAAAAACATAACAGAGGTTAAATAACAGTAGGTGCTAGAGTTGCTGGCTGATCAGTAGCCTACTGAAAATCAGATATGGGAAAGCAGTATTATTTGATGTCATTAAGTCCCAAGACTAATTTCAATGACTTTCAATATTTGAAAAGAAAATAAACACTTTTCTTGTTTCTTTCCTTTGATATTTTACTTCTAGGATGCTTTTCAGATTTGAAATCAGAAAAATTATCTTCTTGCAGAGTAGATTATACTAAAAAATCATCTCCAAAATAACCTCCGCTTTAAGATATGAAATCTACTTCACATTTATTACTCTTTCTACATAATGAATTCTCCCTTCAAAGGCGGGAAGTCAGTATCCCAAAGTTTTATCCCCCTTGTTTAGAGAGGAAAGTGTACTTGGAACCTGAAATTGAACTTACAGCATAGAGTGGAGATGGAACAAAAGAGAAAGGGTGCCATTCAGGGCCACCTATCTTTCCTATTGCCGTGTAGACCAGACAAAGCAGGAATGTTCTTAAACTTGTAATCGGTGCTGTGTTTTACAGGGGCAGGCACTTAGCTGGGATCAGCTAGCCCACTTCTCCTGCTGCAGTCACCCAGGCAGATGGGGAGCAGCCATCTCAGGGTCTGCTGCCAAGGCCTCCTGCCTCTGAGAGACTTAACAGCATTCAGAACTCACCCACATAAGCAGGCACTTCTGCTTCACCAGTGTCTCTCTGAAGTAGTGAACTTCACGGAGTTTTATATCAAAGAATGTGCAAAAAAATCAGACAGCATGCTCTGGGACAGTTGAGGCAATCAAACTCAAAACAAAAAGACTTGGGTACTATTCCACAAATACCACCGGGAGGGAATCTGCTTACTAAGCTTAGACTATGGCATTGTATGAACACTGTCTTTAGCCTTTTTTTAACTTTAATCTTCTAAGTAGTGAACTTTGCCACATCTAGTCCCTTTTCCAGGAAAACTAATGCAGCATTTACAAAAACAAGGTAATTTAAAATACTTCTCCATTTGATTATTTGCTGACTTCAAATCATTCCCAAGGAGACTGTCTGAAAGTTATCCAATAGCTTTTGGCATTTAGGAAGAAGGCTGCGCTTATTTTATATGGGTCAGCTCTGCCTTCAGATACGTGTCTCGTTTCAGTGACACCCCTGCATCACATACTATCACTCATTAATAAAATTAAGCCCTTTATGTACAATCATCGGTGTAATTAGTGTATTCTGAATTACCTATCTGCTTCCTAATAAGTCTGTGATGTCTGTATAGAAAATTAAGACAAAATTCACTGTCAGCTACAACTCTGTGAGAAAAAAAACAACACCTTTTCCCTTTAAGAAAGTTATATGCCAGCGAAAATGAGAACTAAATCTGATCCTTACTGTTTGTGCACAGTTGAGCTTGTTATGATGAGAATAGCAGTCCTGTGATTGCCACTCAGAGTTGTATTTTGAATAATTTTATTGGTGGTCTGGTTGTTTTCTATAAAGATGAGGCCACATCTGGTCAAGTGTGCAGTCAGTCAGTTCAGAGCTTCTATTCCCAAATGGATAGTGCAAAATTCAGACACTTTACTGACCAATTTCTTTTTTTATAGACCTTGGATGTGCAGAATTAAATAACGTATACCTCCCAGAAGCTGTTCCTGTCTTAGACCATCTGGATAATGACTGTATCATTTACACCACATAAACCTGTGACATCTGGAAAGAAAAAGGCCAATATGATAAGATCACACATACAAGCAGGACTAGCCAGCTTTTAATAAGCATTTCTGGTTTTCTGGTGTGGGTTGGTTTTTTTGCATTTTTTTTCCTAGTACTTTTGGTTTTCATTTTGGTTGTGACTGTTTTTTTGTTGTTGGTACTGGACTTTTTTTTATCAGTGAAGCTCAAGCTAATAAGTTTGCTTTAAAAAATAGTTGAAAGTAGATGTGTAAATTATTTTCAACAACAACAACAAAAAAAACCCACTTTCATTTCATGTTGCAATGATCCTATCTAAAATTATGATTAAGAGCAACATGAGGATTTCTTTAGAAATCAAAATACAAGTATGTACAGTAAAGCTAAACTTCATAACATAGGAGAATGAACAGATCTGATTGAAAGAGAAATCGGAAGATATTTAATATAGTACAAAGTTAATACTGAAGTATATGAATGTGTTTTACTTTTGCCTTCTTAAAGCTTAAGTGGGATCTTATTTGTAATAGATGTTCCTGGAATTAAAAGCATAGCTCTCCTCAGAATTGACCAAATATGAGGAGGCACAAACTTGGCTTTATACAAGTTCAGTTCCTCTGGCCTAGCACAAATTAGAGTCCTGGGGTTTGCTTTTGGTTTCTCACTCAATATGGGGTGTTAATACTTTCTGTTTTGGTGGATAATTACATCCTTTCATATTTAGGATGAAAAAATGGTCTACAAAGTCAGATCATAACCACTGTTGATGCTCCTACTTTTAAAGAATGCTGCACACCTTATAGAAATTCAGACCTAAATATCCAAACAGTACTGTCTTACTAGCATGATTAAATTCACAAAAAGCACACAGTAAATCCAGCTCTGCTTTCAACAATAAATTCACACATATACTCAGCTTTGTACTTACAATGGTAGGCATTCTCTGCTGGCCATATTTCTCCTCTTCAAGATGACTCATCTCAGGCACAACAAATCATCTCCTTGTGCTCATGTCTGGCATCATGCCTTCACAATCAAACCAACTAGGCAGTAGCAGAAACCAACCATGTTAATCCAGGAGTCTCCTTGGGAGCTGCACCAAGGAACCTCAATTAATGGAACAAGCATTTCTGAAGGTTCCCAGGATATATAGAAGTACAGCCTTCACCTGCATTTAGTAGATCTGTACTCCCAGTATAGTCCAGGCAAATTCCCAAATCTGTATTGTTTCCTCACATGCAGTCAAAGCACTTTGTTTAAGATTAGCATTTCAGTGAAGGCTGGAGTACATGGAATTTCTCTGGCCTTAGCTGCTGTGTGCGATGAACTTCCTTACCTGGCCCAGATTCAGCATAGCACTTAAGTTCTTAGTTGTTGAGGCTTTTTGTTGGTTTTTTTTTAGGCTTCTCTTTTTCCAATAGAATGAACTAAAAGGAGCATAAGTACTTCATCGAGTCTAATTTTTCACATGCAAGAGTCAGCACACAAAAAGTAAAATCAGTTATGTTCGGATTCCATTGCTTAAACAAAAGCTCTTACTACATCTGTGTTGCTGAAAGACATTTGAAATGTTCACACAGGACCTACTGGAGACTCAAGGTCTTCTAGAGCTGCAGTTGGAGGCCCTGCAAAATACTCTAGAGTATCTCAAAAGATAACAGCATACAGACAGATGAATTTAATTTCCAATGTGTTTGCTGCTGGAGGAAATTATTACATTTTCACCTCTCCAGATTGCCTCTTTTCAGCCATCCTCACTTCTAAACATAGATTTCTTCTTATTCTTTTTCACCTGGGAATACCAGGTTAAATACTGTGTATCTGTAAAATCAGCAACAGTTCTTATATTTCTCAAATACAGCTCTGCGAGGTTGTCTCTTTAGATATACTACTGGGCAAGTATCTCATGTGCTGCAAGCTGTCAACTCTTTTCTCCCATGTATTTTTCTGGAATTGTCTCTCAGATGTTAAAAATGACTGCTTGCTATGCAAGCTTTTGTTCCTTTTTTTTTTTTTTTTTGGAGACAAGCACTGTACCAGCATCAAGCCTGAATCAAGATAGGCGCTTAGGAACCTATAGCCTGAAAACCCATACCTAGTCCTTGAAGTGCCCACATCCATAACAATAAACTTACATTTGAGCAAAAGTCTTAACCAGTAAGGGGCAAATAAGTTAAACTTTCCAGGCAGCTGCTTAGGAGTAGGCATGCTCCCCACCAGCAGCAGCTCTGCAGTCACAGCAGCTGATGCTGAAACAAAAAGGCAGTGGGAGATTTATGACAGACCTCAATGGGAGCAGCGGCCTACAGCATGGTTGGCTGCATGCTTCTCTAGAGGGACTCACTTTGCTCTGCATGTGTTTCGCTTGCATATCTGTTCTATTAAACATAAGTTTAACGCTGACTCCTGTTTGCACACTGATGGCTGAAACTGGTCCACAATCATTTCTTAAACATCCTGTCCAAGATATCAGGTTTTATTAACAACGAAAACTAATTTCATTGACAGATCAAAGATGACTGTGGCTTCCTTGCAGCTGTTAAAATTGCTTAAAAGCAGGAATATTTCTTCCGGTTGGGAAAAGAAAGAGCAAGCAGTACCTGGGTTTTCAAATATTTTCTTTAAATAAAGGCACAAATAAATTTTTCCTCTGAGAGTCTAGGATAACTATTCTTGAGAGCAAACCAAACACAATCACTGTGAGAAGACCTGGTTTGAGAAGGTACTCACTCTGCCCACTCATTAAGAGGCTGCTTTTAATCTAACTTGGTTTAATGTATGCTGTGAGATGGAATGAATGATTCAGAATGACTTGTACATAACCTCAATCCCTGCTCACGAGACAAATCCCGTGGAGAACAGTTCTTTCAAATGTTTTTTCTTTGATTTTAAATTAGAAATATTTATTATGAATGTTGCAATTTCTTGCTCTGAGCGGCACCAGTTAAGCCTCATGCTGGATCAGACAGGCTCACCTACTCTTTAGCAATATCACAGTACCACCTCCCTTCTGGAGACAGACTGCTGCAGGAGTATTCAAGGCTTCACTGCACAGTTCCTTCTCATGTATGGACAGCTGAGGTTCTGAGAAACTGAGTGGGTAAAAACTCAACTCTCTGTGGCAGAATCACACCTCCAAGCCTCAGAACAAACATGTCAGACACACAGTAGGACCACCATGATCACAGCGACATGATTGGATACAGGAGTATTCCCTTCCTCAGTGCTCATCATGGCAATGCCTAAAGTTCAAACTGCAGAGCCAGACAAACATCACTTCCCCTTTCTACTCCTCTCACACAAAGGTGGTTTCCACACAAAAATAACTCAGGCACATAGTTTGGACTTAGCAGAGACCTAACTGAACACCACCTTTTCTCTCTTAGCTGTTCTCCAGCTGTGATGTTGATTCCAACATCCTTCTGATTTATCTTCACCATTTTTATGTAAAAAGTCCTGCCCTGCACAGACCAAAATCTTTGGCAGTATTGCTACTCAGAAAATGGAAACTGTGCTATCAAAATAATGGTTTAGCATGAGGATAGAGTCAGCCTGTGGAAAAGAGGTAATTATTTCAGATTCCCAGCTTTCACCCATCAGTACACTGTTCATTTTGGCTAACTGTGACATATGTATGACTCCAGTGAAAACAGGAAAACTCAAGACCAGAACTCTTAACATGAAGGCAAGGAAGGAAAGAAGGCAAAGAAGGAAGACCAGGAGTATAGTGAGTATATGCTAAATATACTTGAAATAGCTTTGTGCAAGACAGACAGGAAAAGACTTTCCTAAGTAAGTGTTAAGCTGGACAGTTTAGTCATCCTTTCAACTTTTATTTCTTAATTTAAAACACTTTGGTGTTGGTTTGTTTTTTTTTTGTTTTTTTTTTGTTTGTTTGTTTGGTTTTGGTTTTTTGTGGTTCTCTGCAATTTCCCCTTGAGCTCAATGGAATTAACAGGTGCCACAAATTTCTAAAAGCCTCTTTCAAAAAATGTTCTTTCAGTATCAAGTGCCAGCCATAGATTTTCTTTTAAATTAACTGCATAACAGCTTATAGATAAAATGTTAGAAATTTGTAAAGTAGAAATTATCTTTTACTTTAGCATAACCTACTCTTCAAAGTGATTTATTAGGAGAACATAAGGAAAGGGGATCATGAAATTATCCACTATCATTTTCCTGCACACGTGTTCCTCCATTAAAGTAAAAAAAAATCATTATTCATAGTCTTCTATGAGAAGAAGCTAAAGAAAATGTTCAGATCTATAAAATTGTTCATACATTTTTTTGAGAATGATCTTGAAAAAAATCTTTTTCTCTAGTCTTCCATAGAAATCTTTTGCTTCCCTTTCTCCCATAATTCGTATCCAGGTGGAATTTTCAATTCCAGTCATTCTAAATTTTCAGTATTCTTTTAAAAGACACTTTGGGGACCTTGTCATTCAAGGATTACATCTATCACCTTGGAGAACTGGAGTCCTAGTGTTACTTGCATGTTTTATTGCTACATGGCTATTATTCTAAACAGGACTGAAACCTCATATGGGACTTTCTCCTTTAAAAAGAAAAAAATTAAACTGCTTTAATTATTTAATTGCTAAACAGGTAAATGGCTAAAATAGAAAGATTCCTAGAAACAACCTCCCTTGTGAACGGGGAAATATTGTAAAATATAGCAACATACATTAAATAAAATAAAATAAAATAAAAAATCATTAAAAATACTTTCAAATAAACCTAAATCCATTCCTCAAACTTGCTTTCATGTATTAACTTTTCAAATTGAGCCCAGACAATGCAGACATTGTTTTATCTTCAGCTGACAGTAGGAATATCTGGGATGTGCAATAACATCTGGAGTCCTCTGACAAGAGACCATCCAGCCCGCTGAATAGATAAGCAGACAAACTTCTCCAAAAGCAGCCTCTGCAAGCCCGATCCTGCAAGGTGCTGAGAGTCTCATCTCCTGCTGATTGCAATGGGAATTGAAAGCAGACAAAAAGCTGCAGCAGATGATCAGTATCTCTGAGACCTGGGCCCTTAAGGAGCTCAGATTTCAAATGCTTGGTTCATACTGCAGATGTGTAACAGAAATAAAACTTCCTGCAACTCTGAGGAGTTGTTACACTAGAACAGAAATTGGCTAAATCTTAATGCTTACAGCGACATCAGGCCTCCATCCTAAAGCATAAGAGCCAGTGGTACAGATGAGCAAGTTTAAAAATCAGGTTGAAAGTGAAGCACTAAAATGCATTAGCCAAGAGTGATAGCTAATTGTGTGTGCTTATGGTTCACATTACTAAATCTTTTTCTCTTCTCAAAGTATTGGTTAGGATAAAAAATATGGAAAAAACAAAACGACAACAACAAAAACAAACAAACAAAATAAACAGTGACTAGGAAGTAAAGAAAGTACACAAATGAAAAAAAAGAAAAAAAAAAAAGAAAAAAGGCCAGCATTCCCATGTAAGATGCATGTCCACAACATCAGAAGCACAGTCAGCTGACGCAGTGTAAAAATAATTGGCCTCTGACTCAGAGGCTCCATTTAAATCTTGGGGCTTATGGATACCTTTACATCTACATTGTCAAGTGAGCCAGAGGCTTTTGACACCCCCCTCTACTTTTCCTAAGTTAAATTGTCATCTTATTACTATTTGTTAGACTGGTGCTTGAAGCATTGTCCTCCAGTGCATTACTCGAAGACCAGAGAACTGAGATAGAGAACATGCATCTTTTTCTAATATACTCCCTTGAAAAGTGCTCTATGCAACAGACAATGATACCAAAGATTTACACTGTAATTATTACTGCTTTTGAATTAAAATTACCATAGCTGTCATAGTGTCAGATAAACTCTGTATTTCTGCCGTTAGTGAGCTTTTTGTCAACTAATTATTTATCAGTTTATTTTGAAACACAAGTACTGCTAAGTTTCATTTGGGTCACAATATCTGTCTAGAAAATGTTTGAATTTTTTTTGGAAGGGGTGCCAAGCATCTCCTGATTGAAAACTTACTACTAAAAAGCTGTGTAAATAATCAATTGCTCAAAGACATGTTATTTGATGGCAGGCCAAGGATCCACTTCACAAATTCATGACCCAATATATTTAAGTAAAAATAGGTAGCTAAGCAAAGTATATGAAAGAAGAAAAATGACACGAGACCAAAAAAAAAAAAAAAAAAGCCTTTCAACAAAACACTAAATATGGACAACTATTCCAGATGTTTCTTAAGATGAAACAAAACATACAGCAATTGTTAACAGATTGATGATAGAGGATTAAAATGGTTGGAAAAAAATTCCAAGGCATTGAATATATGTGACACCTGAAGGCTTCAAGGTTAGGCTGGGAGCCCCAAGAGAACAGAGGCTCCAGGATGTCGATCATCCATCAGGTATCTTCACTAGGCTAAGAGAAAAACACTAGTGGAGAAAACACTAAAGAACATTCATGAACAGAAGGGGAATGACTATGTCCAAACACATGGAAGAATTACTGTATTTTCTTCATGGATTTATTTTACCTCCAAGAAGATAAAGAACAATATCCCAGAGCATTTAACTGCATTGAGAGTTGGGATTCAAGGTTTTGGATTTGATTGCAAGGCACATTAAGGTTGCATTTTTCACCTCTGTAGTAATAAGACCCTAATGTTACATGCAGCTGAATAGATTCTCTAACAGGCAGAAAACAGCATGTGAGATTTTGATGTTTCTGTTTTAGTCCTGAAGTAACATTAGAATCTGTAAAATCCACTAATTGTCATCCTCCATTAGTTACTCTCCAAAGTGTTTAGTCAAATCAGAAAAATAAAGAAAAACAGGTCTCTTCACTCCCAAGAAAACATCTGGTTTGTTATGGGAAATGCTCAGGTGTGAACAAGATGCATACAAGATAATATTAAGAGATCCCACTATAGACACCCAAAGTGTAGATAAATGTAGAATACAGCACATGGAGAAAAAGCAATCTTAACTATATCCACAAAAGTTCTTCTCTGATGTGTTGATTATCAGTCGGGAACAAGAATCTTGCATTCATCAGATACAGCGCTCTAAAAATATCAGCCCAGAATCCCTAAAGTAAAACCTCACAAGGCTACTTTTTCCATCATCATCCTGATACAACAGTACCACCTCTCATCTCAAAATTTAAGATAATAAACTTGGAAGAATAAGAAAAAACCTTGACAGACCGGTGAGGACAGAGATGTTGCTTCTCTTTTCCTTGCACGGAAGCTAGACTTTAATCCACATGCATCCTTTGTACAATAACTGCTGTTTAGGATCCACTTTCACAACTTACTTTTGGACTGAGAGATAGGATATTGGCTAAGTGATCTAACCTGGCTAAACTGATCTTAGGTCCTCCTTTTCCCTCAGGAGGGAAATGGATAGAAAGTTTCCACAGGGGTGTGAAGACTATTCTTTCATTTAACTCCATTTTCTCTTGCCAGTGTAAAAGAACACTGCTGTTAAGCAAAGAGTAGCAAAAACTTGCCCAGTATCAGAAATAATCAGAAAGAAAATTTTGACTTCTTACAAACCTTTTCTGGAGTGTCATGGTTTCACACCTGCAGATAGCAAAGTTCCACTATGCTGCTCCATGATTCCTCTTGCTAAATGTAACAGAAGGACAGAGAGGTCACTCACCAATTACCAACACTGGCAAAACATACACAGTCAAATTAGGTTATTTCAGTATCTTATGTATTGCTAATAGCCAAGAGCAGTGAGAAATTAAAAGCAAGCTAAAAAACATCTTTCCCTTCACTCACCCTCTTCTACAGCCTCCCCCCTAGCAGAACAGAGGAGCAGGGAATGGGGGCTGTGGCTCTTCCCTAATGCTTCAACTTGTTTGCTCCTTTATGGTAACTGTCCCTGCTCCACAAGGGTCCGTCCCATGGGATACCACCCCTTCCCCAGCTGGTCCTGCATGGGCTTCTCACAAGCTGCTGATCTCCAAATACTGCTTCAACACAGCTCCATACCACAAAGCCCACCCTTCAGGTCCCACATGGGCAGCAGCAATTCCAGACCACCTGCTGCATCGGGGCCCCTCCATGTCTGCAGGTAGAGATCTGCTCCTCAAGGTGCCCATGGGCGGCAGGGGGACATTCTGCTCCACCATGGGCCTTTCCTGGGTTGCAGGAGCTTCTGATCTGCACCTGAAGCACCTCCTGCCCACATTCTGCACTGACCTCAATGGGTGCAGGGCTGTTTCTCTCATGTGTCCTCACTCCTCTCCTAGTGGCTGCCATGCAGCAGATTTTCCCTTTCTTACATCTCAAAGAGGAACCAACATTGCTCTTGGCTCATCTCTGGCAACAGCAAGTCCCTTTTGAGGCAGCTGAAGCTGGATCTGATCTGATGTGGGGCTGACACTGGGCTCTGATTACAAAGACTACCCTTGCAGCCTACTTGCTCCATAAACCTAGTAAAACAGAAGTGAAAACTTTAATACAGTTCTTCACAGTGAGTAGTGACACTGTTTTCTATTTATGTTTCACTTGCTAGAGATGTCTCAAAAGTAACAAAGTCAGCCTTTTTAAAACATACCTATGCCATTTTCATCTTGCACTGAAATCCCTCAACTCTGTAGAGTTCCTCTAGCAGTCTTATCTGAATCTCAGAAATGAAAGTGGATTCGTGCTAGAACTTCCATGTTTAACACATGGCAAAATTACACAATTGTTAATTTTTTTATTTTATTTTATTTATTTATTTATTTATTTTTACCCATGGCATACAAGCTTTTAAATTAGATGAGAGTTATGTTTCTCATTTTCTAGGAATAAAATTTATGACCTGTAGTCATTTCTTAGCAGTTTTAAAGCACAGGTAATGCCTCAAATACATACAAAATTAGAACTACTGGAAAAACAAACCACTAACAAGATAAAATGTATGGATGGAGTTAGTCAAAATTATAGGAAAAGGAAAAATTATTACCAGCACCAAGAGAAGAAAATGCCCTTGAGGAATGAGAAACACATGGGTGGGTGTATGGAATTCTGTATCTACTTAAATCATTTATAGGTTTCCCCCACTCCTCCAGTACTGAAATAAGCTTTCCTGAAATTTCTGTCAAAAGTGCCTTCAGGTAAACCAGGAGCCGAACTAAAACCTACTAACTTAAAATATCAGACACTGATACAAATACGCTAAAGAAATAAAAGAAGAGTTAGGATCCCCAAGCGGTTTGCAGCAGCCGCACTTAAAACCTTGATGCTGCACCGTTTCATGAGGAGGATACTAAATGGTTGTCATTCTTATCATTTCTTGTTCTGCTATTGGAATTTATCTATGCACCTGCTCTGCTCACTGCTGGCTCTGCTAACTCCCGGGGTAGATTAAGTCTTTACTGGCTTAAGAGCAATTCATTAGCACCATATTCCCACAAACACAGAAGAACAAAAGCATCAAAACTGGCAGAAATTAAGTGGAGTCAATCTGAAAGGGATTTTCAAGGACATTATTTAGGTTTTTAGATGAAGATATTATAGTTTCAGAAGGTAAAATTATGACAATTTTGACTAAATTTCACTATATGTATTATGCACCTCCAATTCAATTTGTAATCTCCTAAGCGGCCTTGTCACTTCCCAGCAGTCTCTGCAGTAGAGAAAATATCATTTCTCTCCTGTGATTTGTGGTTTCTTGATCCCAAAAAGCAGTGATGCAATATTTATTAACGCTTGGCTATTTACCAAGTGGTATTAAAAAGCAGATTCCCTTCTGACATTTCACATGGCAAAAAAGCTGAGCAGACCACATACCATTTTGTGTTAAATCAAATAAAAATTCCCATTTTTAATTAGAATTGTATAACCATCTCCTTTTAACTATCAGGTCTAGGTCTAAGGTAGTATATTTTGGCCTATGAAAAAACTTATGAAAAAAACCCTTACTGAAGGGATAATACACTTTTTTTTTTTTTTCAGGAAATCTGGTGACTGAGAAAACATTTAAAAATAAATCTTGACCCCAAAGTCAGATAGATGCATTTCTGGAATACCTGCGTAATACTTTCAGCAACTTTCTGTTTTGGAATAAATGAAGAATGAAGTTCCCCCAAGCAATCTACCTTGATTTTACACTGAATCTACTACACACCGGACCTGAGCTACAGACTGTAGTACGAATTATAGAAATATACTCACCATACATTAAATTATAGTTTATAATAAAATATAGTTAAATTTTTCAATTCTAATTTAAAAATAAACTTTTCTCACATGGATTAGTATTGCTCCCTACCAACAACCTAGCAGTATAAGCATGGTATACAGGTTCATTCACGGAGCTTGTGTATTTTAGTATCTGTCTCTTTCATGACACAATGAAAGGTTTAGGTGTGTTGAAAATACAGTGTGATTAAGCAGTGTCTGCATGAGATTCTTACAACATACTATCTTGTTCTTACTTCCTTTTCACCTTCTCTTGCAATGTAGCTGAAATTCCACCAATAGCTCATTTCATACCTTCTGCAGAGGGTCTGGTCCCATGGGACAGGAAAGCCCTTGTTAGACCTCCTGCCTCCCTCCTGGCTGACCTCAAGAAAAGTCTTCTGCTTCTTATGCCTTAGTTCCTAAACCATCCCCTCTTGCAAAATATTTTGAATAGGATCTTATTCACTTATTACTGCATGAGGACACTGTGTATTTGTTTTTGCCTCCAGAAATCCTAAAGTATGTCTTATTTCCTAAGAATAATCTTTTTGACATCAGTAAAGAGGAAGGAATACTAGACCAGCAGTAATGAGAAGAGCTTTCTGTCAGAAGATATCAATGAAGACATTCAGGGTTCTACTGTACTTCTAAATGCACATTTACAGTATAGAGTAGCTTTTTAAAAATCTCTTTATCTGTTTTGTATTTATGTTTTCTTAATAATTTTACAAATATTTCAGTGCCATGATAATAGTATCACACTATAATATCAGTTGCAGAGTAGTCTGGAGGAGGCTATGCACTGCTGGTATCAAGTTGGCTCTCCAGCTGAGCACACTTCTCTTCAGTGCAATATTCCTCTTCCCCTTGTAGCAATATCATTGTCCTCTTGCAGACAAGTTCCCAACTACTCAGACAGCTGTTATTTAAAATACCAGATTATAAAACTTTACTAATTCTTCACCCTGAACATATACTTCCTCTCCAAAAGAAGGCAGACACATCCAGGTAAAATAAAATAAATGCTTATAATCAGTGCATGTGTGTGCTATTTTAACCAAGAAATAAGACCTTTTTACAAGCTTCACTGACAAAGAGTCTAATCAAAGACTTTTTCCTTCACTTTCAATCTGCTTTAGATTAATTTCAATCTTTAGTTTAAGATTACTGTCACCTTTTCAATAGAACATAGGAAAAAAATATGATGAAAATGATCTGAAAGAAGGCTGAAAGAAGGCTGAAAGAAGTAAGAGGAGATCACTCATCAATCAACTTAACAGGCAGAACAAACTCAGCACAGGAAGCTTACCATTATTACTTGCCTATTGCTAACAGACTGAAGCAATGAGAATTAAAAGCAAACTAAAAACACCTTCCTTCTCATTCACCCTCTTCTACTCCCTTCCTTCAACAACCACAGAAGAATAGGGAACAAGGGACGTGGTCAGTACACAAACAGTTTCTCTCAGCTGTTCCTTTATGGTCATCCTCCTACTAGATGCTTCAGCATGAAGTCCCTCCCAGGAGATGCCATTCTTCCCCAGTTGATCCTGTATGGGCTTCCCACAGATCTTCAAGCACTTCTCCAGTGTGGCTCCATATCACAGTGCCCATCCTTCAGTTCCCCCCGGGCGGCAGCTCCCCCAGACCCACTCCATGGGCTAAAGCTTGACCCAGGGCCTGTTCATGTGGGATCACACTCTTACAGCTCTATGTCACTTGAGGCAGTTCTGTGTCCTGGACCATCAGGGCTGTTTCCTGTTTACCATGATTCTAGACAGAGTTCACTTCAGAAATAGAAGCGGAAATATTTAGCCATTTGTAACTTTTCAAACTCTATTTTTTTTTTTTTTTTTTTTTTTTTTTTTTTTTTTTGTGGGGGTCCTGACACCTTCTGTGTAGGATCAAGGCATGATCCCCAAAATTATTGTCTTCCAAGTGCTCAAAGAGATAGAGCTGATGAAAACAATAGGCTGAGCTCCCAGAAACATTATTTTAAAACTCCGAGATATGATTAAATGCTTATAAATGACACATAACCCCCGCTGGGAACCAGAATAACTACCATCTCATCTTTCCAAAGGACCCAGGCTTTATCTGGCATGTTAGAAATTCTCTACTTATGCCAATTGTATCACTTCCAAATGATGTTAAAACTCAAATACTTTACAGTCAAAATAGGTTATGCATAAATATATATACATTGGGAGAGAAGTAAATAGAGAGATGGCTCAAAGTACTTAATTTTGCTGTCTTAAGATGATTGGTTTAGTACAATACATTCTGACTGTTTTGTCCCAAAGTAAGGTAAAACTTCCCAAGAGACTCCAAAAACTCCTCCAAAAGAGTACTCTGTTTAAGCTGTTGGCATCCACAGCATGATTCCTAGTGTGCCTTTATGCAGCTGAGGGACTGGCTGTACCAACACCTCCAAGGATGCTCCTCTTTTTGCAAACAAGAGGCCCTCTTCCTCATGTGTGCTTGTTCTTACCAAGCCTTTTCCCAGGCAAAGTGATTCCACCGTTACTCCTCAGCTGTAAAGCTTTCCCAGCTTCTCTGCCAAAAAACAGAACTGCCAGTACAGTCTGGGTGACAACTGGTGTTCTTCCTCCCAACTAGTTCCACAGTTCATGGCCTGCACTATGAAAAAAAATGGTTTTTTGGAGATATATCAAACTTCTCCCTGCCCATTTCTTTAACCCACTGCACTGGGAAAAGTTCTTTGTCATATATTGGCAACTAAAAATAGTCTAAGACTTCTTTTCCTCCCATACTTATTCATGGGATTTAAATGAACACAATAAGGCAAACGACACATTGGGATGCATAAAGCATTTGGCAGGTTACCTAAAAAGATGAGGTGATTTTTCAGCAAAGTTTATGTCCTATCAGATCTTTATGATGATCGTTATTTACCATTTATATAGTAATAATTACTAATTGGTTACAATTTTTGTTTCCTCTTCCAAGTTTCTCTCTTATTTTCCTAAAAAGTACTCCTCCAAATACGTATAGTTGGAAAAATACAAGCATACAGTTGCAATTACAGAGTAAATGGCCAGTGGATATCTAAGAAAAGAATCACCAGTACTAAGGCTTTCAGTTGAGATGGATACTCACAAGAGCTGATGCTTCCACAAAAACTCCACAAAGGAGCAATCCCCAAAAAGAGATGCTACTTTACTGGTGGTTGGCCCTTAACTGGGATCTAGGAGAGATGGAGTCAAGCTCCAACCCTTCCAGGAGCACAGTGGTATTATCACCTGTGCTCCCACAGCTGACTCGTCACTTGCCTCAGATGGTTAATCAGAGGTTCAGGCTATAATCAGCAGTTTCCCTTACAAAATTAAATGACATAAGGTGAGTAGATGCCTCTCAGCTTATCTGAAAGTGACAGTAATAAGCAGCAGTGGTCTTCTTTAAACCTATGATAACACTGAATTACAGTGTAATTTCTTAGCTGACACAGCTAAACATGTTTTAGATAATAAAAGAGACTTAATCTTTATCTGGGATTTTAGCCACCTTCACGGCTCAGGTGCATATCCTGATTTTGAGATCACACATGAAACACCAGAAAAAGAGTAAAAGATTAATATCAACAGCCAATAAATTCTCCATCTGGAAGTGATGACTAAAGTAAATCTCACCAGGAACATCTTTGCTGAAGCAGCTGGTATTCAGTTTCTGATAGTTATTGCACAGGTGTATCATGTACATCTTCATATCTACTTTTGAAATAATTATATTGATCAGAACTTCTGGTCATGACAAATTATCCTATCCATCCTCAGAAGCATTAACACTGCCATACACTCCACACATTAAACAAAGAAATGCCCCTCAACTCAGAGAGAATGACAAAAAGTTCAGCAGCATCTCTGTGGTGTTATTAGAGAATCAAAAAGGATTCCTCAAATCCAAGTGTGTCATACAGAACCTCATAAAGAGGTCAGATCTTGGTTTATATTCCACAAGAACAGAAAAGTGATCACAAGGCATTAACCACCTATTATTCTCCTGCAGTAGAGAGAAATCTTTATTAAAAGGGAAGCAGACCCACTCTTCACTTTCTGTGCTCACTGTTGGAGCTCTTCAGCTGGGACTACAACAAAGACACTTTCTCTGACTGAAGCAGAGACTTCAAAGGAGCGTCAACCTGAGCTGCTCAGAATGTTTCTGAAAAACTTTCTGTTTATTTTAGAACTCTCATATTCAAAATCTTGAACCTAGGTTCAAGTAATGACAAGGTTCAGTAATGGCTACTTTTAAAAGGGAGGAAAAAATGAGTTGAAGATACCTTCTGATGAACAAAAAAAATCACTGTACGGAATACAATTGCCCACTCCTGTTCTTTCATGGCTCCTTCTGAACAGAATACTGGTTCTCATCAGCATCCATTAACTATTTTTAAAGGATCTGTGAAAGGCAAATGAGAAAAGCAAACAAGTATGTGGCTTAAATTCTCTATAAAAGGCTCTACACCAGCAATGGGAAATGTTTCCATCTGTATGCTCTTATTTCACTTCTAAGCTCCCTTAACATTTTGGTCAGGTGGAAAATCCTTTCCAATCCATTCTCAGTTAATTTGCAGATTTCCCTATTCCCACCACAAGTAAATAATTTCTGTCTACTAGGGAGGTGACATTAGTGTGGCCAAGGTACACCAACTACTCTAAAACTCACAGAAGCGTTCCTCCAAGACAGGCACTTTTTAGAGCAAATGTGAGTGAAGTGACAGACAGAGGCTCAGTCTGGGCAATGACACTGTTCCATGAGTTCACAGGAAGGTCTTTCACATGGACTAAGATGCCTAAGAGGGGAAAAAAGCAACATGTTAGTAAGGACAAGGCAGAACATCCTGACTTATTTTTGCTGAAAGACACCTCCCTGAAGTGCAAAGGGTTTTGCTGGCATCATGTTGTGTTATTCACAAACCACTTCAGACACCATTCTACAAATGTCTTTTGAAAACTTGGTCTGCCAAATGTAAGAGCTGAATTAGCAGTACGCTCCTAAAACTACCTCAGGAGTTATCAATCTATCCATCTGTCTTTCATGGAACTTGGGGATGAAAAAAAGTTAATAGGTCATGCAGTTCAAGTCATTGCCAATGCAAGACTGCTCCACACTGTGTTTTCCTAGGGGTTTATCCCGGTTTCAATGACTCAAGTAAAGGAGCTTTCATCGATTTCCTCCAGAGACTATTCTCAACTGTAAAAGATTTCACTGTAAAGAAACAATTCCTGACACTCAGCCTAAAATATTCCCTTGTTGACTTTTCCATTCATCTTGATCATACATACATATTATATAGCAAAAGCCAAACTTCTCCCAGTTACATCATACAGTCTTTTAAAAGTTAGTCACACTGCCCTGGTGTAATGCCGAAAAAAATTTGTCCTCACACTTTGTTCTTCAGAAAATCTTGATGGAGGTAGCAGCTCTATTTTCATGACACACACTAAAAGAATAAAGGGTATAAACTGGCAGAAACTTCACATCATATGAAACTCTGCAACTCTGCATTATCCAGGCCCTCTTTGACGGTTGTGAAAGAAATAAAAGGCTACAATCTACTGGGATGTTATAAATGAAAAGGTGCTGTGGAGTGTGTAGATAGTAGATGATATCATTTACTAGTAAACAATTTGCAGATCAAGTTCAGCCTCTGTGCAAATTTTCACCATTGTAATAAGTCCATTTCTATGTAGAGCTGCAGCATATTGGATCTTCAATTCTATTAAAACGTATCATAAACAATAATAGCAACAATAACTCATTGTTAACTTGCAGAGCCCTTGGCTCCTAACCACAGTATTTATTCAGGGAGTGTTCTGTATTTACACATTCTTAAGTTATGAGCAGCCATCTCTAAGGGTAAGGAATTGTTGCAACTCCATGCAACATGTGGCCTGGGGATACATAAATACATAATCCTACATTGCCAGTTACAAAATAGTTTTACTAATACTTCTTTTCTTTTCTTTTCTTTTCTTTTCTTTTCTTTTCTTTTCTTTTCTTTTCTTTTCTTTTCTTTTCTTTTCTCAGAGACCCCCTAAAATAATCTTTTTAAGGAAAGCCTACTGCTTTCAAACCTCCAAGGTTCCTTTCAAAGCAGGAATAACCAATACAATGTGTCTGTAATGTGAATCTTGATTACTTTGACTATTGATCATATTGCTTAATTTAACTTCATAAAAAATGTGATAGGTAATAGAAAGAACTGTGCATACTTCAGTTTATATATTTACATTTGAAATAAAATCTGAATTCAAGCTTATGTAGATATTAAAAACAGATGAAATTTCTCTGAGTTTCACTGACTGGTCCTTCAATTAGTTGATTCTTTAGTTCTGCCAAAATTTCTTGCAACATTTTATTAATTGGCACAATATTAATAGGTCATTTTCAATAACCTGTGGCTAGCCCCCTACAAAGAGATTAAGTAATTTCTCTTATTTCCCGTGGGAAACATTAAGGTCAGTGTAAAGGCTACCAGAACAGGAAGGGTTAAAATTTCAATTCCAGAACTCCTGTAGTCATTACATAACCCAAAGCAAAGGAAATCAGTTTTAGGTCTGCCAGGCCCTCTGGTGCTGGGGAAAAAAGTAACCAAAACCTGTGCAATCAGGATTTATTTACTTACTTATTTTATGTGTATCACTGAGGTATTTTACTAAATTCTTCATTCTTCTATTCAACTTCTCTGAGGAAGAAATGCTGTGGAGACCTAGAATATGAAATATCTAACAAGGGTAAATCTAAGTTCCAATCGCATTTTGGTTGTCCTTACCTCCTGCCATGTGTCTATTCACTGACCTCTAACTGATCGCTGTCACTGACACAGCTGTCACTCATCCCCATGCTGAATCAATCTCTGGCTGATGCCAGTAGAACCTGATCAGACTTCTAGACTGACAACTATTAAGAAGCTGGCGCAGTTTACAGAACATGAAGTTGAGATACAGCATTGGCTGCCCAAGACAATTCCCAGCCCACCCTATTTTACATTTCTCATTCTGTTTAACCCATCAAGTTAGCTCCCAGATTACATCAGTGCAGTGAGTGTAAGCTGCTTCTGCAGCAGAACCACAGCAAGGAAGGAAAGCTTTAGATATGAGGAATTCCATTTACACAACTCTGCATATCTTCGGATCTCCCTAAGGAAAAGCAGGAGAGCAGTCTGACAAAAAGCATGCTGCCTAAGCTACTACTTTCTGTGTTTGCAGTTCTATAACGATTACACATGCAAAAAAGGCTGCAGGTAAAATGAATATCTCAGTAATACCAATGCAATACAGTTTACAGTTGATGTTAGAACAAAATATTGTTAGAAACTCTTAGCTATCATACTAGTTATTTCAGTTAACCTAATTTCTCTGAGAACAAGAGTTAAATATGAAGACTTGAGAAATGAAAGCCTGAAGGAATGTCTCTGTCATTCCTACAAAAATGAACTCCTTTGCAGATAAGGGACAATATAGGAAAACAACACTTGCCTAAAAGAGTAAAAATAACAGAAATGTAATCAAACATGCCTAAAACAACAACAACATAAAGTGGTATAAAATTACTTATTTATTTTCTTCACAGTGCTTTAGCATGTCTGTTTGAGGTCATATTCTAAAGATAAGCATCTGAGATCAGACAGAAAATTGAAGGAATTATCTGGGGGGAGTTTTCCAGAACTTCACACATAATTTGAGATTATTAAAGCAAATCCAGAATGTAACTATGAAATAACATTGTGGGCTTTCTGACACAGCTGTTGTATGTGAAAAGATATAACAACAGCATAAATGATTCTCACAAGTACCATGAAAGATATGTTCTAAAGATGGTGTTTAATCAGTAAATCCTTAAGGCTTCCATGTTCTTCCTCTACCATTTGACTGTAAAATCAGACTGTACAAGAAAAGAGAACATTCTGATTGTACAAAAAATCTATCTTATACTGTCTGAGTGCCTGGTGGTAAAAGGTTGATTAGTTCCTCTGTTTCTCAAGATAACAATTTACAGAGCTAACTTATTTATGTAACTAACTTCTGGAGACAAGGTTGTATCTATAAAGGAGAGGAGTGAAAGGTAAAATATAAGTCTATTTCCAGGTAATTCAAATTTTGATTCATATCAAAAGCTTTTGGCAAAAATTCCAAAATTTTGCCACAAAGAAAAAGGTAAATGGTATCTTACTGTAGAATACAAGGGAAAAGCATATGGTTGAAGATTCACTCACTCGTCAGCTTCCAGGTGTGCTTGCCAGGGATGTGGATAAACAGAACTCAAGTTTCAAATACATCAGAGTTGCAGACTTTTAGCATGAACTCCATCCATGAGACCTTTCAGTTCCATTTCTGGCTGCTGATAGAGCTGAAATACTTGCCCTAGTCTTGTAGGGGAAGCTTATTACACTAGATTTGACTAATGGCAAACATGGATCACTTGAGAGAGCAAGATTTGTTAAGCAGAATGTCTCAAAATTGTCACTGCCTCAGTACCATGAAACCAGCCTTAGATGGAAAAACTTCAAAAACTCCACTGGTGTGATTGCAGGATATGGAAAAATTGTGATTGCAAGTCTGTGATTACCAAACAGATGCAATGATATCAGTGAGAGATTTTTTAAAAAAGTAAAATTAAGACATGGAATTAGACTCACATTTACCATGGTTTAGTACATGGGATCTTTTATTTTCAGCCAAAGGTCACTGATTTATATCATTACGATAAGTTCAGTTTCTACTGGGACAGATGCTATCATCTGGTTCTGAACTCAAAAGTCAGGACCACTTTCAAAATGCATGAAAATCCCTAACACAGTTCAAACATGAAAGAAAGTACTTTGAAAAGCAGCAGTCTGGCTAGCTCTGTCTTTTTTTACAGATCTTCCTCATATCCTTCTTTCATTATTATTTTATCTTGTGGCTGAAGCTGCTTGGTTTGCTAGCATTCATCTTTTGCAGCCTGAACATTTCAGGAAGTATGAGCAAAAAGATGTTGATTTTTCATATTGGGCTGCTTCATCTGAGTTCCAGGTTTAGATTTATGTGCTGGCAAATGACACCCCCTTTCCCACTCCCCTCCCCAATTTTTTGATGAGATACCCAGAATAAGTGATTTCTCAGATTATTGCCTCCCAACCTGCATCATTTTATTATGATAAATTTCTTTAGTTTGGATTCAGTATTTGAATAGTTTCATGCTCCAAATCCTTAGCATAATGAATAGTATGAATCACTCACTGTACCTGTATTTTTCTATCAGACTGCACAGGGCTGGTGTTCAGATCAACATTTCTAATTGCTGTTTTTACAGTCCCAGCAGTGCCCTCTAGAAATGACAGTAGCTATATGAGAGACCAAAGATGATTGCATCCACCTTCTCCTCTCTCACATCTCCCACCTCTCACAACCTGAAATCAGAAATGAAACCTATTCAGCTGAAAGCTTGTGGGTGGTAATTCACTTACATAGCCTGCAAAAAACAAAACAAAACAAAAAAAACCCCATACATATTACATCAAAATTTAGGAGGACATCCCCACTATCTCTACCACTCTTGTGGGAGGGGACTTGTGCACATTTAAGAGATTCAAGGATTGCTAACAGGTCACTCAAACGGCACAGTGGAACAGTGCTCAGACTCAGACCCTATCAGCACAGTTTCAGACGTACAGTGTAACACTGAACCATATGTGCCAAGAACAAGTGGAATGATAACAGAAATAAAGGGAAAAAAGTGATGGGTTAACAAAATAGTTTTACTGAAATAAAGCCTTGACAGTAGTTCAAGTTAAGCCATAGACTCCTTCAGGTTCCTATGCACTTGAATGCTGAAATTGTATTTGTCTTTGGCATCTGGCAATGTCATTTAATATGTTCTTATGGCCCTGAATGCAGTTAAGCATGCACTGTATATTATTTTATGTTGTTTGAATTGGAATCACACATTCTGGGTACAAGTATTCATGTTTTTGCAGATTCTTGTGTAAAGCTGGGAGAACCTGTTTCCAATTTCATGACCGTTTATCGCTAATCCAAAATGACTGCAGCATTACCTACAGACAGGAAGCTGGATGAGGGCTTGTGTGTTTTGGATGCACCATGCTCTTCCCAGGAAACTCTGTTAAACTAGTTTTATGCTTACATGAGGGGAAGACAGAAATTACTAATGGACATGACTGTGCCTAATCTATATATAGTTTAGCAAAATAAAGGTAAAATTGAGATGGGTCTTATAGCAGCTCTTCATCCACATGAGCTCTAATACTCATTTCAGCATTCCATTCAGGCTTCTGCTTTTGCTTTCACAAAACTCATACTGTGTAAAAGAGTCCTGTGCTCACTTGTTTAGCCAAATTTCAGGAATGTTACAGGTTTGGGTCTCTGGCCCAAGTTAACTTTTCCTAAAATAACCAAAATCTTACTGCAAAACATTTATTTTTCATTATTCATGCTAGCATCTTGCAAGAGATTACACTAAACCTTAGCTGTGTCACATGTAAAAAAGCCATACTGCAGAACATTCCTTTGAGGAGCAAAACCAATGCCGATGAGAGAATGGATTAAGCTGTCCACCAGAACAACTAGGAATAGACTGAAAAATATGCACTTAACATTTTATGAACTTCTAAAAATTTAGAGGTTCATTTTGGCGAGCAGCTGATCTAGAATTGGTGTAATAACTCTTGTGAGAAAAGCTCTCTCCTGAGATTTATAACATTTCTGGCTTTTGACAGATAGAAATAGCTGCAACATTGCTCTCCTAGTAATTCTGAATTTTCAAGTTCAAACTTCGCAATCAAAAGATACTGGAAAATTAACTACTTCATTGGAACTTTCCTGAAAAGGATTGGTACCTGGTTTGCTCAAAAAGGATTTAGTCTGATTGGATTGTTTATTATTCTGCTAAAACAGATTGTTCATTGTGCCACAGGATGCTATTTATAGCAGTAGTAAAACAGGAACTGAAATATCTAAGATTCTGAATGAAAAAATACTTTCAGAAACTGTCTAAAACTATTTGATCTAGATGCATTGTATATTTTTAGGTCTTCCATTGTTTTGTATAAGCTCAAGGAATAATATAATTTAAAATTTAAAAAAATAAATAAAAAAAAGTTTACATAGAACAAACAATCCTGCTAATTTTTCTTTCCCCCAAAATTTATTAACTTAGAAGTTGCTGTTCCTACACTTGCTCCTTGCCCTTGGAAATGAGTTACAGAGAAGGAAACCTTGACACAGTGCTTACAGAAGAGATAGAGATATCTGAAGACACAGTTTTCTAATATTTGTTTACTCTAGAAGAGGCAAATATCCTTTCTTTCTATGAAAACATTATTGTAGTTATTTGACTAATGTAACTATGAATTACAGAATGTTTTGGTGCTGTTGATTTTTTCATTGTTTTTAATGATATATATTTTCCTTGTGCCTTCAGGGTTTTTCCCCGTAGTTTTATTGGGTTTTATGTATTTAGTGACAGCACTTTCTGATTTCCGTGGCTAGCTTTTTAACTGTCTAAGTGTTTAATAGAAAGGATAATTAAAAATCAACAAAAATGCCAGTGCATATTCACATCCATTTCAAATAATTTAATTTGCAGAAAATGAAGAACAAAGTCATGTTTGTCCCTTGCCACCAGAGCTCTTTAACATGAGGCCCACCAGAACTCAACAGCTGTGAAGCCACAGACACTAACTCATATCCTATGGGGAAAATAACCAGTCAGAGACAGCTCTAAATAGCTCCTAGCATATCTTCAGTGCAAGTTCTCCTTTCCTTGGAAATAGACTTTGACTCAGTTCCAGTGTTTTCTAAGCAGCAACTGGGTAGTAATGCCTAGAAAAACAACTGAGAACAATGTCAACCTGTCTAGAAGGTACTTAAAGGAACTGAACATCTCAAAACAAAAAACTGCTTGTTGCATGCCCTTAAGTATGAAAGGTAGTGTAGGCAATGAGTTTCTGGGATGAATGAAAGGGTACTGAAGCACAAGAACTGATTACTGTGACCAAACAAGCAAAGCAGGCAGGTAAGAATATAGAAATCATATCAGTGGCCATACCCACACTATAGTAATCCGTAAGACATTGCACCCCATCTACCTCTACTTTCTGCAAACTAAATGCAGCTGAGCAAAATCACAGTTGTAAATGGAATATAGAATCACTCAGGTTGGAAAAGGCCTTAAAGATCATTGAGTCCAACCATGGCTTAACCATACTACCTGAGAAAGAAAAGGGAGTTTACAGTTGAGAGAAGATTAAGCAATAGATATGCCTATTCCATTTCTAGCTATCAAAAGCTCTTTGCATGACCTTAAATGAGCTGCTTCCCTTTTCTGTGTCCTAATAACCACAAGATGTTTGCCATTTCCAAAACATTCTACAGCTTGTAAAGAACTAGGCTCTGTTCCTTCTATGAAATATTTCACATGAAATTATTAAATAGAAATTGCAGTAAAGAGTGTGAAAGATCCATGTGCCTTCCCAGCATAAGGGAAATCTGATCTACAGCCCTTGTTTCAAAATCTCAGACTGAGCAATATTATGCTTGCTGCCAGAACACCTTGGAGCACAACACACATTAGTGGCATCTGTGGAATAAGCAGAAAGCACCATTCCCTCTCCCACCTCACAGAAGTGTTTGATTTCCTCCAGGCAAAAAAATAACCTGAGCTGTTATTCTGGAGATGAGATAAAACACTGAACAACTGGATAATAAGATGGCAGCTGCCTCAGCAGCAACTCCTCTGTTTAAGAAGCCTGACCTATTAATTTGGCGTGCTTGGCCAGCTCATGTGGATTTGCACCCAACTGGTTCAAACGGGTAGGAGAACACACCAAGGGCAGAACACTGGGCTTCAATACACCCAAACAGAAGGTGTATCCAAGTGCAGTGTTTTTGGCACTCAAGAAATACTGGCATGTCAATCAAAGGTATCTTCAAATGCTGGCAGAAGCTGAACTTTTGAAAAGTGGGATTTCGGTGCTAAATGCTTAGAATCACGAAATGTATGTTCTGGTATGCCAAAGCAGATTTGGCCCCAAACAGTTACTTAACTGGGGAAATAAATAAATAAATAATAAAAAGAAATACTGATTTTCACCTCCAAATAGAGCATAATTGGAAAAATATGTGTGTGTATATATATATATATATATATGTATACATTTGTTTTAGAGTATGAATTTAAGCTTCAAAGAAAAGTACTCTGTGTCAAAGATAAAAACTGTTTAAACCTTTAGATTTCTTTCCACTACCCCTCTCTATAATACCTGAAAGGCTGGACATCAGGAGTCTCATCTCAGTTCCTGGTGTGACTCAGAGTAGTCTTGAACCTCATTTTGATGCAAGGAAAATCAAGACACATAATTAACCTAAGCACAAAAGGTTCATCTTGTTCATGTTTTGTTGTTGTTGTTTTTTAATTGCTATTTTCATCCAAATACAAAGTAGTAGCAGGCTTCCTTTTCAGAATGTAAAACAGCCGTTCCCGCTGAATTCACTGAGCAACCTGCTCTGTGTTTAAAAACAAATAAATAAACAAAAAAACAAGAAAGCCACCACCAAACACACTGCTTTCTGAATGCACTGAAAAGTAGAAAACCAGATTCACCAATAAATTCCAGCTGCCTTGTACTTCTTCAGCAACTCAAAACAATTGTAAAGATGGTTTATCTGAGTTTAGCCAAGTCTACAGAACTTTGCATCATCAGAGCACAGAGAAGTCAGGACTTTCTCCTTAGTCTTGCTGATAAAAAACATTACAGTGCTACTACACAAAGCACAGAGAAATAGCATGAAAAAAAAAATCTCTTCCAACTGTTAAATACTGTTAATCATATATTCCACAGAAGGACTGGAAAAAGTCTCCATTTTCTGTTCGGTTGTCTCTCTTAAAAATCTTCTGAGTGCATGCCTCTTTAAAAATACTCAGGACAACGTAACTATATTTTAAATGCTCCAGAAGTATCAATTTTTAATGATATCTGTATGTATTTTGTTATACCACATATTTGAAATATTATGAAAATTGGCAAACCTGCCCCACTGTAAACATAAGGTATTTTATACAGAGGCTATATATTTAAAATATATGTGCAATACATTTTGAGCAAATATATTACAAAGATATAGAAATCTTATATTTTTTCCATATGGAAAGAAATGATCCCAGTTACAGCCATTTTATTGTTCACTACAGACAGTTATGTGAAGCAGATTGCATTCGTTTTACTTTTTTCCTACAAATCTGGAGATTTTTTTGCAGATCCCTTGCAGTTACCACAATAACTGAACCCTCTTGCAGACAATGTAACTGCAATGTAAAAGCTATTTCTTCAGCTCTATTGACTGAGCAGTATGTTTTAGTGTGAGCTCTTAAAAAACAGGAAAGCAAATCATTCCTACATGGATTCTCATCCTTGGTCCTCAGAGATCCATGTCTTTATATCACTGACTTAATCATCCTGTGTCTTCAGACTTCTACTCACAGATTCTTTTTGGTATTGATAATACATCAGAAACAGGGTGACACTAGGATAACCCTGTGATTCAACTATTATTTGAAAACTCCTCTTACTATTAACACATAAATTTTATCTCTCAGCCTTTTTATTGCTGCCGTATTTGGCTTTTCAAATGAGGACTGAACTGTTGCTCACAGTGCTTGGAATAATAGGTTTTGCTTACCTACAAAACAGCTTATTTATTAAAAATAAATTCTCAACTAAAAGCAAATTTATCCATGCATGTAAATTTTTTTAAAAAATAAATAAATCCATATTTGGCTCTGGATGCAAATTTCCTGGCCTCTTTTTGATGCTTGAGGTGCTTAGAAAACAAAGGTAAGGATCAAAAGGAAAACAGATGTGTTCTCTAATCATGTAAACTTTCTCTTCTACTTACACAGTAAACAAATGTCCAGAGGTAAATCTATTTATAAAAGCTAACACAGGTTTTTCAGATGATTTCTGACTGCCCCCATCCCTCAATTGCTGTTTTAAGTCATCTGTTTTAAGGCTACCATATCCACATTATTAGAGGGTAGATCTGTCCTTTTTTAGACAGATCCAAAATACCAGAGTGAGCAGAGCATGCAGTAATTTCACAATTTTTCAGATGATAAACTTAAATTGTATTCAGGCAAAATCTCACTTAGGAATCAAAGGGACCAAAGACACTGAACAATAGCTGCTTCACTGCTATAGAAAGTCCCAAGTATTCAGTTTACTACACCAAATTCTGAAGCAACTCCCCTGTGACTGGTGCATCTTTGCTAGAAATACGAGATGAGGCAGTTGAGCTTGTTCAGCCTGGAGAAAAATGAACAGGGGAAACCTCACTATGGCCTTCCAGTACTAGCTTCCAGGGAGCTTAAAATCAGAAGGAAGACAGACATTTTTACACTGTCTGGTAGTAATGGGACAAGGGGGAACAGTTTAAAATGAACAGAGCAAAGATTAGATGTTAGGGGAATTTTTTTCACTCAGAAGATGGTGAGGCTGAGTTAGAGGATGGTTGTCCTGAGAAGCTGTGTATACCCAATCCCTGGAGGTGCTCAAGGCCAGATTGGCCCTGGGCAGCCTAGTGTTTGATTTTGTGGGCAGCAGCCCTGCCCACAGCAGGGCTGTTGGAACTAGATGATTCTTGAGATCTCTTCCAACCCAAACTATTCTATGATTCTATGAAATTCCATCACTGTTGCAGACAGTTATGACACTTCAGACTCGCTGAGAAATCCTCTTTGAAGTGACTTGTAGAAATCTGATCACTCTGCTTTTGTGCAACAATCAAATGAAAATAAAGAAATGCAGCTTCTGAGCATACAAAAACATGGCTCCATAAGGAATTATTCATATACCAACATGACCTTGAAACCACTAGGTCAAAAGATGACAGTAATCTGAAGAGCTTACATGGAAAAATAATTAATTACTTAATGATTTCTGAATCACTATGCAATGAACAGTTCCTTTAATGCTGGTATTTTTTTCTACAGCTCTTGGAAACCTCATCTTCTAACAGAAATGTTGGAAGTTGGTATCTTCTGTTCTTTTCTTGCATTTCAGTAGCATAGAGGGCTTTCAGAAGTCCTGCAGTCACTTAAGGTGTCATCAAGGAAAAAATGGTAAGTGAATCATGTGTGATAATAAATACCCTAGTTTTAACCAATCCAGTCAAAAACAGCAGTGAATAATGTTGTGAGCTCCACCTTCTGTTTGTGATCACAGCATATAGCCATGACCTAGGGAGTGTTTGTATGCTGGTTTCAATATGTATATAAAAACTTGTTAGTTCCACTGTTATTTTATCACGCTAAGTAGAATGAGTTAAGGCAGGTATGCCAGCATATGCCAAATACCTCTGTTTTTATAACAGATTTACTCTGAAGATTAAAACTCACACTGACTGTGGTGCTGGAAGCCAGTGCAGCCCAGCGGGTACAAGAGCCTTTGGAAACATCTCCCAAAATGGGAAAGTTCTGTAAAGATCTTATGTCTTTGTATATTTAAATGACAGGTATGATACACAAAACCCCATGCATATTTATATATATTTATACAGAGTGTGCATATCTACAACAGTGTAGACATATGTGATCAGTCATTACATAAATTTTAGAAATCTATGTTAGGCATACAATTGGACACCATCATCATTAATAGGTAAATCATGTTGCAGAACTTATATTAATCTGTATCAGCACTACATAAACTGTCATAGATCACAGAGTTAAGTTCATGTTTGGATTATTTGGGGGGGGAAATCAAATACTGTTATGATAAAATGTTATTTTTGAGGGAGAAACAGTAGCGAAACATTATCATCTTGGACAGCTTGACTCAAAACCATATACTTACTAGATTTCTTTGATATAACAAGACCAATCCTCACACTCCATCAACTCTCCCCAGAGAGCAAACCAGTTATGGCTCTGTCTCTGATAGTGCTTCAGGACACCTTTCCTGGGGTGAGCCACCTTCTTATGTGCCATCTCCCTGATCATGTAGTCTACAGAGCCTGTCTCAGAGAATAAGTTTATGATAAAACTCCAAGGCAACCATATGATGGTTTATGAATACTGCTCCAGAAGAATCTCTGCCTCTTAGGTGCTACTGTGTAAATGAATCCCCATCAATTATGAAGAAAACAAGTGAAAACAAAAACAAATGAAATTTTCTGAAGGATTAAGCTATATCTGACTATTCTTTTACTGCAGACAGTGATAAAACTCTCACAAACAGTGGAGAGCATAATCCAAGCAATGCTAAGCACTTTGGAAAACCCCTCCTGTATCATTAAGCAAGCTTAGTTTAGGTTTACTTTTCTGGGAATATTTGTGCAAAGTATTTTTATGTACATAAATGTTTGGGAGGGAGTATGTATTTGGCTAAGTGCAGCACTCAAACAAATACATATGCATATAAGCGTGTAAATATCTGGATTAATGTGGATCAGCAGTGGAACTGCTCCTTTGACCACCCTGTCTGTAAAGCAGCGTCTTCAAAAAATGTGACCAGAAAAAAATTAAATGCAAAGCTTGTAGGTCAGCCAATAAATCTGGCTTATGTCTTTCTCTCTTCCTCAGGCAGGAAGGAACTTAGCTATTTTTAAATCTGGTGTCCAGGTACGTAGCCAAAAACAAATGCTACTCCTTTTGGAGAAGACAGGAAAGGGTTTTTATATGCTCCATAGATTTCCCAAGGCCTGCTAGTCTCCTGTCTTTGTACTTGGGGCACTACATATTCTCATCCTGGGATAATCTACTTTCCACAGTTGTTTTTTTGTTTGGTTTTTTGTTTTCTGGTGTTTGTTTGTTTGTTTGTTTTAACTGCTTCTTTTTCCAGTTGAGAAACAGAAATTATATGGTTCTGCTAAAAATAAATAAATAAATAAATAAATAAAAATGAGGGAAAAAAAAGAAAAGAAAAAAAAAGAAAAGAAGACATACTGAGACATTCTGTATTTGCAGAAGTCAAAATAACATTTCCTTCAGACAAGATTTTGATTTCACCTTGTTACTCCTTACTAACATAGATTTACATAAGCGATGCACCATTAGAAAGGCTTCTGAACATTATAAAATGCGATTAATTTTATACTCTTGGATTTATTGCAGTTATTATCCATATGCATTCATCATTTACATTTGCTCTGCTTTTGGTGATCAGTAAAAGAGTATAATAACTAGTCTTTAGAATAACTTCAGACTCACTACATCACTTCTTTTCCTTTCCTTAAAACTTTTAAGGCCAAGCCATGTTTCCAAGACTAAAGTAATGTAGTTTTATTTACTACAAACCATCCATGATTTATTCAGCAAGCTATTTCTGCAGTAATTCTATGTTGTAAATTAAGATCGAAGTGCAGTTATCCTTCTGAGAGTTTCAAATGGTAGACAGCTCCAAAAATGGGAAGGTAGCATCTCAAGGGCAGTGTATGCTGCCTCCAGCAGAAACATCCAGTCAGAAACTAATTCAGATCAAACTGATGCAACTTTTGAATCTCTTCCCATGCAGTTGTTTTGCCAATTTCAGTGAATTAATAAGATGTTAAAATTGCCAGTGGGTCTTTTGAGGCATGAAACAGTGTAATTCTTTTATATTCATGAAGATAAGGGTCCTATATTCTCCAATATTTTTCAGATGGATAAAGTTCTATCAACAATAAAGATGAAAATATAGAATGAGCAAGTTTTCCAGATATGGGGGGACTAAAATTAAGTGACAGACTTATGTGTAGATAACAATAACATGGATTCATTATGCATAAATGACACTTTACTCCAGGCCTTTTCCCTTGAAAAGAAAATTAAAAATCTCAAGCAAATCAGCAAAGGAGTACCCAAAATCAATAATTAATAATTAAGTTTATAATGGCTTTACAATCAGACTTTCACAAAGTTTCAAGACAAAACTTGGAATCCAATTGAATTTATACATAGAAGACAGCATCAAAGAAACAACAGAAGCAGCAAAACCCCTCACTGCTTCATTGCAGATTGAAGATTATATTCAGTCTATAAACAGAAACCAGCATTTATTTGCTGGCGCATTGATCTGTTCAATGAGACTGTTCAGCTACAGATGACCCACAGAACCTATACTGACCACCCAGCCTCACTCTCTGGCACCAGATAACAACAGAACTGAACACAGTAATGCAAGATTCGCGCCTTAATGGCTGTAAGTCATTTCCCCAGCCCACAGCCTTCACCTGGGCCACCAGGATCAGAATGGAGCAGCAAAAAGGCTGCTGGACAAGGAAGATGGAAGACACTTTGTTTGGAAGATATCACTGACTTATACCCATTTAACTGTGTCAGAGGAGACATGAGTATTTCCTCCTTTACATTTAGAAATTATTTTCATTGTGCTATAGAAAAAGTCAGAGCAGAGCTCCAAAATGGATTGAGCCCTTCTGAATGGGAAAAGTTCAAAGCTGCTTTCCCAGAATGAATAGCAAGAGTAAGCCAAAAGGTAGGGCGCAAGGTGGTCTGCAGGCCAAATAGACATTTACCAGCAGTCTGAAGAGATTACTAGGCAGGCTGGCAGTAAGCAACCAAGGTGAGGTTGTCTGAAGGAGTTGAAAAAGCAGACTGAAGTCTAAATAGAACATTTGAGTGCTTTATAGGAAAACGTTTTATGACCCTATGTTCTCTAATAAACTTTTCTCATTATAAAAAGGTAATGAAAGGATTCAGTTTAATAAATCCTCTGGTATTTGATATAAAATATAATATTGAATAATGAGAAAAGAAATGTTTTGCACTTTTTTTTTCCCCTAAATGGATGGTTCCAGAAAATTATTAGGGGAAAAAAAAAAAAAAAGAAAAAAAAGAAAAAAGCATTGAAAATACTTCTCTACTCTTGTGAAGAGCTGAAAACATCTAGATAAAAAGATTTTCTGTAGTGGGCACAATGAAAGAAAATTCAAAGAGCCCACCCAGGGAAATGAGTGCAGAAAAAGTAGAAGTCCCGACAGGGCAGTTCTCTGTCCTAACTTCACCTAGCCCAGAGATCAGCAGGGAGGCCCGCAATGCTGCAAGTCTCCATTCCATTGCTGTCACACAGGAGTTTATCACTGCAGTCATTTTACAGGCTTAGCAAAGAAATTCTGAAGTGAACAAAGACACAGCAGAAAGTGATCTGATTTTTTTTCCCCAGAAATTCAGCCTTTCATGTGCATCAGTAACATTTTGCAGTAATTTCTGGAAAAGCAGAAAAAAAAAAAACCCTAAAACAAACAAAAAAAACAAAGAGCAGAATGTCCAGTTCTAAGCTGCTTATGCCACCCGAAAGGAATGCATGAGAAATTAAAACCCAAAAGAGAAAAGACAAAAACAATGCATTTCCCATCCATACACTACAATGTGAAACATAAAACATTCCGCTCACACCAGGATGCTTCAGGATGCAGTCGTAAAAAATGAGAGTACTCCAGGGAAGCAGAGGCATTCTGGGGGCTGCAAAACTTACTATTTTATTCCAATTTATTAAAAGATACTGTGTTCTCTCATTGTCCTTTTCAACTCAGAAGAAAGTGCTTAGGCTGTGGTTCCATAATACAGTAAACTCACTTTTGAGCTCCAACTACCAGACCCTTGCTTCCCATGTGGTGACCATGTGAGTTTCAGCCATATTTGTCACGATAACAGAAATGTAACTGTGTGTTCAATGTTGATCCAGATCCAATTTGTTCTTCTGCAGCCCAGTAAAACACCTATCTCAAATTAATGACAATATCAGTAAAAGAAAATAGCATTCCTATTGGAATTGGGTCAGAATCCAGAGAATCACAAGGACTTTCTGTAGCTGTACTCCTATCCTGTAACTCACACGTAAGCAGTTATTGCTCTTTATTAGCTCATTCATAGGCAAAAACACAGTGACTGATCGTAGGAGGGTCAATAAAATCAAGAGATCATAGAAGAAAGCTGGAAAATCCTATTGGCAACAATTACTTTCCATTGTCCTAGTCCAGGCCACACCTCAGGTACTGTGTCCAGTTTTGGTCCCCTCACTGCAAGACATTGAGGTTCTGGAGCGTGTTCAAAAAAGTGCAACAAAGCTGATGAGGGGTCTGGAGCATAGGCCATATGAGGAGAGGCTGAAGGAGCTGGGGTCGTTCAGTCTGGAGAAGAGGAGGTTCAGGGGAGACCTCATTGCTCTCTGTAGCTACCTGAAGGGAGATTGTAGTGGGCTGGGGGTCAGCCTCTTCTCTTGTGTAACTGCTGATAGGAGGGAACAGCTTCAAGCTGTGCCAGGGGAGATTTAGGCTGAACATTAGGAAACACTACTTCTCTGAAAGGGTGATCAAGCAGTGGCACAGGCTGCCCAGGGAGGTGTTCAAGGAATGTTTGGATGTTCTGTTAAGGGATATGGCCTAGTGAGAACAATTGGTGATGGATGGATGGTTGGATTGGACGATCTTGTAGGTCTTTTCCAACCTTGGTGATTCTGTGATTGACAGCTTTCCTTATACTGTTAGATTTCTTGTAGAAAAGGGTAACTAGCTAAAGAGTAGGACAAAAGAATAGTGTGGTAATTCAGTTTGAAAGGAACCTCAGGAGGTTACCTCATCTGGCATCCTGTTCAAAGCACAGTCAACTATTAGACAGGATAGGACTTGCATGCCCAGATCAAGGCTGTCTCTTCCAGAGACAATACGGAAGAAGCAGATTCTACAGGAAAGAGCTGATTCAGTCATCCTCTGTCTTTAGTAACTGAGTTGCCTGAGGCAGAAGCTGCCTGCTCTTTGCTTGAGGGCAGTCCTCTACTTGCTGACCCTTCAAGCTGGAAAACTTGAAGGACTTAGAGCTTTGACTGATGCATACAATTTTTCATTGCCATAACATTATTTTCCATTCATCCAAAGTACCTCTTTCTGGTGGTTTAAGCATTGCACAATAATCAGAATCATTTCCTGATGTGAGTTCTTCCTGGAAGCAAGCAGCTGCCTTACCTGTCCTAAGTGATAACTAAGCTCTCAGTGACGATATATATATATACAGTGACAAGACCATTATAGAACATACTCCAGGTATTCAGTGACCCTAACTAAAACAATGCTCTCTTCCAGAGTATGAGGTTACAAAAATGCTGTACCTACTCTCTAGAAAACAAGGAGATTAGCAATTAAGAACTAAATAGAAAGTCTGTTGTTTTCCCAGTCAACTGGGCTGGTTTCAGTTCTTTATAATTCTATATATAGGGAAGAATGGAAAAGTAGAGTGATTGGGGATACACAGTAGACACCAAAATGTCGTAGATTTGCTATGCAAGCAACAGGTGAAAATTAAACTGGCAAATTTTGACAGGAAATTCAAAAAAGAAAGTCAAAACAAACAGAAAGTAATGTTCACATAGCCAAATCTGGCAGCAATATAAAACAAACAAACAAAAAACAGGACAACATTGTGCCAGTACAAAGTTAAATGAAAGGCAGGGGGAAATTCGGGCTGGCTGAAAAACTTAATTCAAGTAAGCAGTAGATAAGTTGCATCAGAGAAACAGTAGGTAATCATGATAAATTTGCACAATTCAAAGACACACATAGCATACATGCAACTTAGAGTGTCCTAATTCAAAACCTCACTGTGTCTTCTTTCTCACTCCTGCTCCTATTCCAGTAGTACAAATGGGCCAAATTAGTATAGGAAAGCTTGCATCATTGTGTTTTTGACAATTATTTGTCCCTTCAGGAATGCAGTGGGTTTTTAAGTTAACTTCACTCACATACTCAATTCAGATTCCTCTAGGAATTATGCAAGTATTCAGCTTTTTACTTGTAGAAGCTTTGCTAAGTATTATGCCTATAGATCTGTGTGTCAGAATTTCCTTCTAAGACAATACAGGTGTTAGCTCTTGATGTATTTTTTTACACTTTCGAGGTCATTCAGACCAAGGAGCAAGAACAGAAATCTCTATTACTGTGGCCTTTAAATTCTGCAGAGAATAATTCTTGACAGGTCTTTTTTTCCTCATTCACTTCTTCTTTTTGCAGCATGAAGTCCACAAGGTAAAGATAGGTGATGAGCTCAACTGTCTACAGCTGCTATGTGATAAATGGAGTTAATCACATCAGTACTTCCTCCTAATCCCTTTTACAACAAATAGCTATATAAGGTCATCAAAAAACCTGGAGAGGATGGAATATACCTGAATTTCTTTAATCTAATCTTGCAATTTTTATTACCTATGATTATTTTTCTTCCAAACTGAGAGAAAGTGGAAGTTGTTTCATAGAGCAGCAATAAGAAATGTGGTGACATATCTTCCTTGTGTTTATCTGTTTATAGTATAAAGATATCTTGTCTGTTATGCGTGTTATTAGAAGTGATGTACACGGTAAACCTACCAGAGACAAAAAGCGTGAATTAATCCTCTCCTATAGAATATTCTGTCTGAGGAGTATCACATGAGGTATGAAATTGTAAGGTACTATCCATTCTTCTTCTAGGCCAGGCTGGATGGGGCTTTGAGAAACTTGGTCTAGAGAGAGGTGTCCCTACCTATAGCAGGGGAGTTGGAACTAGATGATCTTCAAGGTCCCTTGAAAAAGTAATGAAAGAAGTAGCATAACTTTCAGTAACTTTTTTCATTGTCTTTTCAAGCTATTAAATATATTAAAGCAGCAAGGATTTAATGCATTCTATTGAGAAAAAATAACAGAAAGCTCTAAGAAAAGAAAGAAAGGAGAAGAAAAAAAGCAATATTATATACACACAGTCAGCTTAGCACTTGCAGAAAATGATTCACTTGTGTTAGTACGGATTCTGTCTGAGGATAAAATGGCAATTCATTACACCCCATGGACTTCGAAGCTTAGTCTGACTAACATAGATTTAGCCACCTAATTTAGTGCAGAGAAATCTCATCTTGACTAAGATGATCTGTATGTTTAAATGCCCTTCTGTTTCCCGCACACACAGACCACATCAAAATTCCAGAGGCTAGTATACAACTACTATGCTATGAATTGTATTAGGTACAATCTTTATGTAATTATTTTCTACAGACCTCACACACTACATCCTCTGATGCAAACAGTCTTTCATGACCACCTTTTCAAAGACAACAAATAGGTTACCTCTTGTATCTTGGGATACTGATTTTGGAACATTCACCATATTCCTGTCTCATTTGCTAATTTAACCAAAGTATTCTATACTATCATCATATTTCCTTATTACTGCGAGGAGTTGTTTGGGTGCATAAATGCAAGTGTACAACAAAGAAGTATTTAACAACACTGTATTTAAATCTAGTCTCTGCACAAGCTTCTTATCAAACATGCTCCAAAACATAAGTTAGGATTCAAAAGTACATATTTTATTTTATTTTTCTTTCTTATGGAAAGAAGCATTTAGATAAGGACTACAGCTACAAACCATTTACACCACATTTTGGTTTTCAGTTAAACTATATGCTGGCTCAGATGACTGTCATTGTCTCATGTTCTGGTCTATTGCTCTACGTTTCCCATGCCTTTTTACTAGCTGAGAGAAAATAACCTTTATGTCACTAGACTGATCTGATTATTTTTGGGGTGAAGTCTTTGTTGTCATCATCGTTTTGCCTCCTGCAGCAGACAAGCATATATCAGCTCCTGTTAGGCATCTGGAAAAGATCCCAAGTACATAAGGTGAGCCTTCTCCCTCTGAACTCTGTTCATCATTCTTAGTCCAGACATTCTGTAGTGTAAATCCATATAACTCTACTGGAAAACTGGTAAACATTTTATAAGGATTTACACCGAATTTCACCAGATGAAGGCCCATCCTCCTAAGGTTTTATTAGGTATTTGAGTCCTTCAGTCTTCTCTTGCACTTACATTTCCCATAATATTCTGCCGTATTCATTTCATCCCTCCCTGTACACACAGAACTACAGCAAGAATAGTTCTTTAGCCACATGGCGTAAAAAAAAAGGCACGGTTTGTTTGGACCAGCATACTTCCTTCCGAAGGCTATGTTTACATTAGTCTTTCTGAGCTGCAGATTTACTGCTCTGTTGGTGAAAAAATACTTAGACTTGAGGAAATCTTGTACCTAGCTTCAGTGAGTCCATGGAAATGTACATAACTTTTCCTGTCAATTCCTTCTAGCTTCCATTCAACTGGAATTTGGGTGAAAATACAGAAGATATCAGTCTTTTACTGTCCACTACAGCTATAAATGTCCAAAACCTTCCTTATTTCCTAAGACACACACATTTGCTTTCAGATACATTAAAAGTTTAAGTTACAGGCCTTAGAGTCAATACCATATTTTATTTGTATAGCTGAAAGGAAGTAATGTGTCTATCCAAGGTGGTCTTCTCCATATGACAGGCTGCAGAATATGACTAAGTTTTGCATTAGAGCTACAGCTCCTACACAAGTTACAATATGTTTTTCAGAAAGAGGTCTACTTCTGATTTTAAAAAATTAAGCGAAGAAGAAATAATTCTCGCTCTGTGACATCTGCTTTTGACATATCTTCATAATGTCTATGCCCATAAAAATTATTATGGAAGGAGCACAAACAGTACTATAAGCCCAATTAGGAGTGTTCTACATGCAACTGAATGATACCTTTAGTGATAACTTGAGTTTCTCATCTGGAATGCAGGTCACATGCAGACAGAGAACTAATATGATTTCAGTTCCACATAAAACTCACAGTATTTTCTGTTCACTACATACATAGTACATACATCATGATTTATGATCATAATCTTACCACCTTCATGCTTCACAGTACTGCACAAGGCTAAGCTGTACAAGCTGGCTCATTGCCTTCTGCAAGTGTTCTCAACACCACTAAGCTTTCTCAATGCACAGTCTAATAAATTCAGCTGTAAAAGGACATCCAAGTGACCAAATACAAAACACTCACTGGAGAAACAGGATTCACTTCCACAAATTTCCTATGAGACAAGCTTTCTAAACACTATTTCTCTGCTTACTTATCTGTCAAACAGCACACTTACCACATAGGCAGCACAATCCATGTTATTATTACAAAGTAGAGACGCAACCCTCTGCCATGCTGACATTTGGGATACCAGTTCTTCATACTGCCACAGACTTTGTGTGAATTTAAGCAAGTTGTAGATTCATTGTGTTTCAGTCCTTCAGTTCTAAAACAGAAATGATTTCTCTTTATCCTCTTCTAATTAGCAAGATATGCAGTCATAAAGCAGTATCTCAGAAGCTATAAATAGAATTTCAATAGCCTATGTAAGAAATAAAGCTTAAAATCATAGGATCATAGAATCCTTAAGGTTGGAAGAAACCACTATGATTAACCAGTCCAACCAGCCCAGCTCGACTAAGCTCACTGAACTATGTCCCTTAATATGAAATCCACATGTTACTTGAACAACTCTAGGAACGGTGACTCTACCACCTGCTTGGGTAGCCTGTTCCAATGCCTGACCACTCTTTTGGAGAAGTTTTTCCTAATATCCAACCTGACCTTTCTGAGTTTCTGAGTTTAAGCTTTGATATTTACATCTGTGTTCATACAACATGTAAGTTTTTTGAAGTAAAGTGAATTCAGAAGTTCTCCTTTGCCATTTTCCATAGGCTAAGGACATCTACTATTTGCTGCTCTCTAAATGATGCCAATTTCTTTGTCAGTTAATACAGACAGTGAATAAGCTGCCCAAGGTAAGATAGGTTGCCCACTTCCTCTCCCCAGAATATGTAAGAAAACTCTGTTCCAACAAGTGAAGGTATGAGATTTTTAATACAAAACAGACTTTTGGTGTCATAAGTATATAGATAATGCACCCTGTTATGTTTAAATGTATAGTTTAAGACAGTAGCTTCCTGCCTGAGAGGGGATTCCTCTATCCAAGAAATTTCAAGCATTCTGGAGAACTGAATCTTCTCTGTCAAGTTCAACTTCACAAAAGAAAACAGTTTCTAAAGCCTCTCTGTCTATTTTGATTAGATCTAGGCCTTAATGAGCACTTCCTTATATTGTTGTCTGAGCAGTACTGTTGTCATTAAAACTTTTTGATATTTTAACGGTTTTAATATATTCATAGTATCCCCATTACAGGATTGCTCACTGCAGCTGCACACCACAGTTTGTGCACAAGTAAATTCTCCATTACTAATAGCTAAGATCATAAGAAAACCCCACTTGTCATAACTCCCCAGATTCCTCCATAGCTATTGATGGCCTAAGAACCAGCCTGACATCTTCACATCCTAGAGGCTGAATAACAAACAAAGACAATGTGCTTCATCACAAAGGTCTTGCAGCAAGTTGCCTCCTCCCACTAGTCCAGTGGTCCTTTGAGACCACTTGGAAGCACAGAGAGGCCATCTATGTCTAGTCACCTATGAAGCCTCTTGTGCACACTGACCCACTCTCCCAACCTCACAGTTATCATAGTATCTCTCCTGTTCCTTGGGTAATCAGTGGTTTACTAAAGTATTCCTTGCTTAAACTTTGAATCTTACCCATGGACAACCAAATTTTTCTACATCTTACATTCTCCAAAATCAAAGCTAGCTTGGATTTGAAAATGGAAAACACTTCTGAAAAATACTTCCATTGGGGTTTTGGTGATGACAAAACAGAAAAGTGTCCATCACATAACTCTTCAATCTTTTTTAGCTTCACTTAGTGCTGTCTCATCCTCCAACATAAAAATATGCACAAAAGGAAGCCACCATAAGGTACTGAACCAGTAGAAATATAATGGCTACATTCACTTTTTCTCTTATGTGGGAAATAGGAAAGCAAAGTGTTCTTTACAAATTCAGTTTCTAAAATGATAATCGCTTACGTAACTGGATACCTCAATCGTCTTTATAGATGTTGACAGAAAGATTCTTCCCTTTACAGTAATATACATAATTGAGCACTTCTGGATTCGGTTACAGAAATAAGGATGAGTGCCGACACCCATTTTTCATGATTTGTCTTCACTCCAAAATGTGTCTGTTGCTGAGCTGGCTCTATAGGATTGACAGAACAAATATGATACTGGCCATTATTTGACAGTTAGAGTACACCCGGACAAAGCACATGAAACATCTTGCTATATTTCACTACAATTAAAACTTATTGGAACCAGAACCAGTGCTGCATTAATGAATCCAAATCTTTACTGCTGTGGTATTGGAACAGACAACTTCCAGAAGAGGAAATGGGAAGGCAGCCATCAGCCTCAAGAAGACAGGGAAAGAAATACGTTTTCTGGAAAATCCTAATGAGAACATTGAAAGAGTGCGCAGTCAAATAAAGATTTGCCAATAGACAGAAGGAAAGGGAAGCTTCAGGAACCTTGCTACCAGATTCCAAACACCTTTTGTTTTCTTAAATTAAAAACAAGTGATAATATTTTGCACAAGAAAATGATTTATTTATTTCTTTTTTTCTCCTCCACAACTGTTTGGTACAAATCTTTGTTTAATGACACTTCTTATTAATACTCTTTTATGGATACTTTGCAAGTGAATGATAAGAAATGAATGATACATAATGCAGACGTGAATGGTTTATGTTGGTTACAATGGTTTATGGTTATGTTACAAATCTACAAATAGGTGGAGGAGCTATAAGCAATTTATCTAACTTACTGAATTTTTTGAATTATTTAAAGCAATTGATAATCCAAGTACTGATAATTTATTAAACCCTACAATTACTACCTGTTTTCACATGCTGATTTTCATTACTAGAGCTATACAGATCCTAAAATCAGGGCAACTAACTTTATTCCTCTCAGAATTAGAAGAGGTAGAAGAGAGAGAGAACCTCTTCAGAAATTGAGAAAAATATTGCCACAGAATTATTAACTAGAAAATCACATGTACCAAACCAGAAGGAAAGACAACAGTTAATCCATACTATGTTGGAAAATTGTGAGACTGAGAATTCCTGCCATCAGCTTGAACAGGTCTATGCTAACTCCTTTTTGGGAAACCACTATAGGTATTTAAAATCATTTCTTCATTCATGGTCCCTGGATTTTCTCACACAATACAAAGATTACAGTAATGCAAGAGCCACACCTTATGGACATTTAGGTTACATCTAAAATAAAAATGTAGCAGTGCCTTCCTGTTTTCAGTATAATTCTGCACCCTAACTGTACTCAGACTTGGTCAGAATAGGCTCGTATATGCACTATTCCCTTCTACCTCTTAATTTTAAGTCATGGGAAACCCAGGTGCAAAGCCCATAAAGGAGACCCAGCACCCTGCAAGACGCTAAGTGACAACATGAACACCATTCAGTCCCTGTACCAGCCATTCAAAGCAGGATGGTGCTGAATTTCTTCAGTCTGTTTGGAAGACACTGTCCACTTAAATTTCACTCAGAAATTCACCATTTGTTCTTTCTTTCTATTGTTTTCCAACAGAAAGTAACTTATTTTACATTGAGGATGTACAGACCTACTCTGTGTGTATGAAATTATTGGAACCCAGTAGCTTCAGAAGAATGCAGGAAGAAGAAAATCTATCACAGTGTAAGTAATCTGAAGAAAGCATGCACTTCCAACAATCGGTAATTAAACACTCTCCCAAGAAAACAGAGAAGTTAAAAAATAAGCATACAGAGGATATACGGTTCCCTTCTCTACCCAGTAATTGCATCCTTGGGATCACAAGACCTATGGTCATATCAGCAGCAAACCTTTAAGAACATGTCGGGGGGGAAAAAATGAAAGTTTTCGTACATCATTCTACTCAACTATTTTTAAACACAATCCTTTTACAAAAGTAACTAGTGATTGCTGTCTGGTGTGTCTTTATTGCTCAACAGACAGATATATTAATTATATATACCATGTTTTCAATTTTAAATGTATCGTTTTAAATGAATGCAAAGATATTATTATTATTATTATTATTATTATTATTTCTTTTAAGTACTTTTAAATAACTGTTGCACCTTTCCTGAGGCACGCTACTGAGGGAAGCATCAAACGCAGCTTTGCTGTATATCACTGCCATCTAGCGGATTAACCAGTAGGAGTGTGACTGCAGTATCGGTTTAAAAGTAACAGTATCGCACCGGTTTTACTCTGTCTAATTTTGGTTAGAAATTATTTCATTTCACAGCCCTTATTGTGTGGTACGTATCCTCCAAATCAGGAAGAAATTCCAGTTTACATGATGTGTTAAATGTATCACAATAATGAGAGATTTGTTTATGTTGCAAACCATTACAATTATAGATCATAGAACAGAAAAAGGCAATGATTTTTGGACAGGATTTTTTTCTGTGAAGATGTAAAGCTATATCCGTTAGAAAATCAACTATATAGTTAAAATAGAATTATCAGTCACACAGTTCACTACATGCCTATGACATCCGCATTAAATAAGATCCAATAGCTTGTAGTGGCTATTTCAATCACTGCTGTTTCCTTCAGTTGCTTATTACAAGCTTTCTATGAGCACCTGATTAGGAAAAGCTTCTGACATTGACATTAATCTAGGAAACATAAACACAAAATGTGTCACATTATTATTAAAAATGTATATGCCTGATCTACAAAGGAGAGGCCATATTCACTGCATGAAGCACACTAGTGGTACTGTTTTGAGTATCCTTCAAGAAAATTAATCTAGCCCTGAATTGACAACATCAGCCTGAATAAAAGAGGATTTGGGAGAGACCAGTATTTGAGAGACTAGCTATGTTGGTTGCTCCAAAACTAGTGACTCCTGTTTTCTTTTCCCATGGGAACTAAAATAGATACAAATAACACAGTAACACTATTTGGTTGAGCAAATTCTCAGCTACAAAGCACTACTTTTCAACATAGTCACTGCCATTAGCTACTCACTTTTGCCAGTAAAGAACAAGAGCCTGCATGCCATGCTCATAAATATCTGCACAAGTGGAGGTGACCCACTGCCACTGTCACCAGCTGAAATGCAATACTCACTGTGCTCACACACACTGTTTGGACTCCATCGGTGTACAGCAAGTACTGATGAGTGTCAGTGGGTGCCATTGTTTCTGCATGGAGAAACACCAACATCTGCCTCTGATGTCACAGGTCAACATAATAAAACAGGAGACATTATTTCAAAGCATGCCTCATATACAAGTAAAAGTAAGATCTTGGGAGAAGGTGTAGAATCTAAGAAGCAGGCTGATAACACTTATGAGTAATAAATGCAACCACTATAGCCTAACACCACCATCCAAGTTGCACCTCCATTTCTTTTATTCTCTGGAGTTTTTGGAGGTATTACAGTCCAGTCCAGCAGTCCAGTCTATGGCTTAAAGTAATTTATAAGAACATGGCAAGGGTCAATATCCAGTAAATCTATATCAGACACAGTGCTCCTAACAGGAAACCTCGTAATGGTATTTTTGGGGGGGGGGGGGGGGGGGGGGAGTGGGGGAAAAAGAAAAAAAAAAAAAAGAAGAAGAAGAAAAAACGTTATTACAAAGCCCACTCTCTAAGGAGGTCATTGAATTCAAATAAATTTCAGAGGTTTTTCCTATGTAATAATTTAGGTGCAGTTAATATGCCCCAGAATACCAATAATGGCTAGATGCAGAGGTCATTTATTAATGTTGTATCAATAGGATCTTTATGAGATTCAGGCTCCTTCTTCAAGATACACTCCATGCCAACAATTCAGAACATCAGTACTGTGCAGAAACCCACCTCAGTGCAGTCATTTATTTCAGACAGCTGACTAAGCAATACAAAGTTAGCAAATGTCTTTGGGAGATACTCAACCTTCTGCCTCCATTTCAAGCCAAAACTAACTTTATACTTGCTGGGAGAAGGAAAAGGCGGCCTTCCCCCAGACACAAGAGGTTTTCGTATGAAGTATGATAGCATCACATTTCTAAATTGTAACTGAGTTCAGTTTAATGTTCATTTCTTCTTTGCCCAGGGTTCATCGTTTCAGCGAAACAATGACATTTTGTTCTACTTACAATGGATCCGACAGTTTTCTGCTATTTCAACAAAACTGAATGTAAGTGGATAAAAAATTAGTTTAATGAATCATGTAATTGTTTAATTGGCTATATCCCCCATATCTAACATGGATTTTACTACTATTTCAACTAGAGTGGCTTTTCAATGAACTTGAGATAATATTATTTGAGTACACGAGATAAGAGTATTTCCACACAAATGAATACAGAAAAACCTAATGCATTTGTTGAAAAATCTTCACTCACAGCAGTGGAGCATGGAGGTCAAACGGCTTCTTAACATCAGCTGGTGAGTGCTCCATTGTTTCCAGCTGTGAAAGATCCAGCAGGTATTCTTTGAGGATCATCTGTGTGAGAAAGATTTAGAGTACTCATACTGGGGAGTGCTGTCATTTCAACTCACCATTTCAGACAGCCAGGTAACTTAAATGGCTTTCAGACATCACACAAATCACAATGAAAAACTCTAATAAAAGGTCAATAATGTGATCAATTTGGTTGAACAAAACATCCTATGAAATAAGATTTGGCCTAGTGATCTAAACTGCCAGTCTTTTAGACTAATCATTTCAAACTTGAAAGTATTCTTTTGTATGTACCAAAATACTTTGCTTACAGATACATTACTTTTAAAGTAAAATTCTACTCTTCAGTAAAATGCAGCATTCTGCTTATAAAGACATCTCCCACCCCCAGCAATTTCTAGTGAGCTGCTGCATCTTGTTTCTTCCACCCAAGCCTACCACACATCAGGAGTCAGATACAGATAGCAAATGTAGAGCATAATAGGCATTAAATGAAGACCTCCCAGCTGTGTCCTGACAGTTTCACTGCAAAATGATGACCCTTGCATGTCTTCTTAAGAACATTAAAAACAAACAAACAAACAAAAAAAAAAAACCACAAACAAGCAACCAAAAACTATACAGCCCTGGTATGCAGATTATATATATAATCTGCATACCAGGGCTGTATTGTATATATATACATATATAGTATATATATACATATATATACATATATGTATACATATATGTGGAAGATTAGGGTGGAGTCTTCAGTTATTTGCATGTATGAACAGCTTTATTAGGATTGCTTTGATGCTTCCTAAATGCATCATATTTTATTTCTTAATAGTCATTCTCACTGAAAACTGATAGTTCACTTTGAAAGCAGATTTATGCTTTGGGCTCTTCATTTAAACCTTATGTAAAGAAATAAAATCTTTATGTTCGCACACATTTGAGCTCCTACCTTCATGCATTTATGGCGTGTTACATTTCCCAGTTTTCCCATATTTAACATTTTACAACCTGTTCTCCAGATTCGGGTAGTAAAAGGTTTGAAGGCCAGAAAGCAGAAAGCAGGCAGCAGCTCAGTGTTTTAATTAGAAATGGACAAGCACAGAATTTTCTAACCCATCTAGCTCTACAGATGCATTTGTAGAATCATCCAATAGAAAAAGAGAAAGGAAAAAAAGAAAAAAAAAAAAAAAAGAGAGAGAGAGAGAGAGGGAGAGAGAAGAGAAGGAACTATAAGCTGAATTGAAAAAGCTCAGAGTAGGAAGATATAGTTATTCCCATATTCTAAGCAGGCTTCACTTCCATTCTCTCAGATTTGTGTTTCCCAGTCAAGATGTGCAACACTTTCTGCAGGAGGTACCATGGCTACATTATTATTCTAGTGTGTACCAGACAAGAATTTGTTCATAAGGAGTTTTCAGAAGTAGGTTACTAATCTATTTCACAGTTTGTGAAGTTTGACAATAGCTCCACATCCTTTCCCATTCACACTCTGTTTCTGTCTCTCTCTCCACCATTCACACTGTATTTCCTGAAGTGAAACAACAGATAGTATCATCAGTTGGAGACCCCAAGATAACAGTTCTCTGCTGTGCACTCTGTAGTATACTTGAGACATTTGTCTAACCCAATATCCTCCTGCCTGTCCTGAAACAACCTTCATGGTCTACCACCTAATGGGCTAAACATGCTGTTACATCCCCCATTCTTGGATACATGGCAGGAATGCCCCCAGCTTGCACACACACAGGCCATATGTGACTGACTTGCAGATCCCCTAGTACCACACAATCACATGACAGAGTATGATTGGGAAAGAGGACACCACAGCCTGGAACTCACCTAGGAGCTAAGAGCTCAAAAAACATATAGGCAAGAACTGCAGGAAGAGCTGCAGGAATTGTTTTCACATGAGCTTCATCTGGCCATCAACCTGCAGGCTACTCCATAAAATACTTCACTAAGTTTTCCTTTGGTCATTTCACATAGATCATGCTTTTTCAACTTTTACTAGTTGCAATCCTTGCATTTCTCTCTCTCACTCTACATTTATTTTAAATTATGGTGCCTCAATGCATAACATAATAGAATCATTAATGTTGGAAAAGACCTATAAGATCATCTAGTCCAACCATAATTACCTAACAGCATCACTGATACCTCACAAGTACTCAGTAGAGCATGGCAATTACTGTTCAGGAGTCATTCTTTCCAATACGTCTCTGAACAAGATTTTTCCTCCACTACAACAGAACAATGCTGAGTACAGTTCAGTTTGCAGTCCCTTCTGGCTCCTAGTTCTTTCTCTGAGCTATTGCTCACCAGAACATTACATATACAAATGCTTATGCAGCAGGTTTAGTCATTAAACTTTCTTATACAAATTCCTTGTGTTTATAAAAGAAAGTCAGGATGGGATCTCAGGCAGTTGAGATTCTGTGTCCAGCTAGTAACGGCAGATAGCTTTAAACTGCAGCTTCATTCTTCACAATACACACTGTATTCCTGAGCTTTTGAAAAGTGCTGAACACAATAGAACACTTCATTCCCTAACCTTTAAACTAAGTCTGCTTTCTGACAGAAATCAGAGGGCACGGGATCTTTTGGAAGAATGGTCCCAATGTGCAACAAGGATATAAATCTGCTGTCTTCCTTGAAGGTGGTTCCCCCATGGGACCCCATGTTTTGAACACAACCAAGCAGTCAGGACTTCTAACTTATCACATAGTACCTTGCCTTAGTCAACAGTGTTTTTCCATATGACGTGACAAATCAAAACAGTTAACTGCCAAAGTTATTAGTGCATTGAAATTAGGCAGACTACATTGCACGCAGCCTAAACTGTGCTATATATTAACTCACACGTGCTTCACAGTACAGTATCTGCAGACACACAATGTGTAATTCATAGCAATACAGCCAAAACCATTAAGATTACAATCACAACTGAGAATCTCCGCAAGTTTCATTTTTTCCCCTCAACTTCCCACCTCCTCAGCTCACCCGGTGTTCCACTTACCAGTGGGAAACCAGAGTACAACAGGTATGTCACAGCAAGTACAGAAGACAAGAACAACCTAATCCACATGAATGGAAAGCATATGCTTGCAGAAGGTATCTCTATAATGTGCAGGCACAAGCCCCTTTCATTCCATAGACATAACATCATGGACTAGGATACAGACTTAAAATATCAGATAATTGGCATATCATGCAAAAAGAAAAGATGAACTGCTGATTTATTACTACATGTGCTCTCTTCATCTATGGATCCAAACAAACAAATGCAAATTAAAACAAACAAACAAACAAAAAGCACACTATGTTTAATTAGGTTTAATTACTGTTTGCCTAAAACAAGTTCTGTTGTTTACTCTTCCCTGTGTTATGTTACCATGAAATGTAATTTCTTCTCTTGGGAACTAAGGCTAAGCTCTCAAGCCTTTACTCCTGACTTTCCAGTCACACTGATAAGTCATACAAAACAGAAGCAACTGAATAAACAAATGTCATAGGTGGAGCTGTAGAACTGGAAAAGCACAGAAAAAGGCACTATGAAATGAAATGGTTACTGCCAAATAAATCCTATGCAGACAGCTTGTGCCTCTTTAGTCTTTCAGTAAGAAGGTAAAATCAAAGTAGAACCCACAGCTCAGCGACGTCCAGTCCAAGTGAGGACTTTGAGCGACTTTTGGTCAGAACACTACTGCTCCCTGTTTGAGCCCAGTTTGTGACAGATAGAATCATATCTTATTTCTAAATAGTTATTTTAAGAGGAAAGACAGATTTACCCTGTAAAGACTTACTCTTATATGGACTTCTCCCTCATTTCAATAAAAACTCTTTGTGAGGACTTTTGACTGAGCAACCTTCTGAAAGAAGCCTTTCAGAATTATAAACCTCCTTCCTCATACCACACTTCGGCAGGAGTGAGTGAAGGAATGCAGATTGGCTCTGGATAGGCTTACAACCACTGGCTTTGGGTACTCCATGCAATTTGTCTTTAGATTTTGTTGCAGTAAGTTTTCATGTAAGTGCTTACAGGTTTGGGGGCAATGATGTACAGCAGCTTGAGGCAGTTAGCTGTGGATTGGAGCAGACTGACAGCATGTGTAATATGGGCTATAACTAAAAAGTTCCCTGTACCTCAAATTAAACCCTGTGTTGATTCTTGTGCTGCAGTATATTACGGAGACACAAGAAACCACTGATGTCAATCAAGTTGTTACCTAGGAAATACAGAGAAGAGGTGTATTCCAGCACCTTTCCCTAGCAGCAGCAAGCAGGCTGTGCTCTAGCACTGCCTCCTCAGAAGAGGAAAGGCACAGCATGCTCTCCCCACAACAGGCTGAGCAGCAAAACTTGCCTCTTTGGAAGCACAGATGCTCCAGAATGTTTGATGGAAAATATCTATCCATCAAACCAACCCCTCTGAGTTTCCAAGGACTCTCAAACCTCAATGGTCTGTCAGAAATGATGCCTAGCTATTGCTAAGCTTTACTAGAAAGATGCAGACTGCCAGCTGTATGTCTTTGGCAACAACCACTGAACCAAAGCAAAAGCTTGCCTTATTTTATGGAATATTTATATTAATATTATAACTGTTGTTCTCTTCCAGAAGTTCAATTTGCAATGGTGCCTCAGTGTCAACAGAGAAAAAAGAAACAGGAACACAGAAATCTATATCATGTGATGTATTAACCTATCACACAAAAACTCTCTCCACATGACAGGCTGTCTGAGACATAGAGTAGTATATACACAATAAAAAACTGTGAGAAATTGGGATCCAGTGAAGACCTATTGTTTCTTGGAAATCTTGTCTTCACTCAACAGAAGCTATTCTTGGACTTAGGTACGTATCTTCACCTCAACACACAGACTTACACATTTTCATGTGTATAAATTTCTACGGCTGAGTTACAATTACTACACATAACTACATGTGTTGGAATAACCTAAGTCTTTACATAATACAGCAACAATATGCAGAGGAAAACAAGGTTCTTCATAATCAAGCAATGCCAGACCTGCAAAGGCAAAAAGGAAAATCAGCTTTGCAAGCTATTCACTCACAAACAAGGTATGGAAAACTGAAGTGTGTGATGATAGTACTAAACTCAGAAATTTAGATCAATGACTTCATCAAATGCTGCTTCGGTGGCACATCTGTATGCACATGCACACCTCAAAATGTGTCATTCCTATTTATAAAAGTCAGAAGGTTGTTCAACATGCTGCAAGTCACCTGTAGGTACAAGAAGGATATCCACTGATAGATAAAATACAACAAAAAATACAGTGAACAACTGTAGTGCAAGTTGACAGAAAATCTTAGTTGAACATATATTTTTATATTAAACAAAACAAAACAAAACCAACAGCCCTCCCCCCATATACACACATATTCTATCTTTTGTATTATCTGTACTTTTTACTAGTAAGTGTTGGGTATATCAACAAATATGCATATATGTTCAGACACTACATAGTCAAGAATGTTATCAAAACCTTTCCAGTCCCAATATACAACTGCACTAAAACCTTCTGTCTACCCCATTACACATTACAGGAATCCAAAAGTTAAAACCTTTATGGAGTGGGTCAAAAACCTGCTCTCACTGATTTCTGATCTTCTCAGCTGCAGTTCTGACAGAACTGAAAGCAGTTTGGCATAACAGCTCAAAGGTTGAAGAACCCAATCCTTTCTCAAGTCTGTCACTGAGATTTCAGGATGCAAACCCACAAACACATAAGAAACCACGGGGAAACATTTGAACCACAAAAACAGAAGAGACAGATATATTTGTTTTTATTCCCAGCAAAACTGATGAACAAATGGATAACTGTAGTAAAAATCTTATAAGAGCAGCAGCAGTCCTGCAATGAGAAACTTCATGGTGAAATCACTGAAACCATTGGATCCCATTGAAATCAATGTCTTCCTGATTTTTGAGAAAAACACACCTTCCAACCAAGGAGCTCACATTCTCATGGAAAAATCTTTTAGAATTTAATAAGACAGGATAAAATAGAAGCCTTTTAAAATGAACTTATCCTTAAAAATAGGTAACTTATTAGAATTCTGAAGTAATTACTGTAAGAATTCTGTAGAAATATAAACTCAGCATCTGTTCTATAAAACTTTTTTACTGTCCTACAGAATTTGAGAATAAATATATCTTTCATTTTTCTTTTTTATAGACTATGTCATAATTTATGCGGAAAGGTTATCATTTTATATTAAATGCCACAACAATTTTTTATACAGGAGTCTTATTTCTTCTTGCTAATGTCTTATTAGACAGAATGCAGTATGCAGCCAAGTCTCCATTATTTGCTTTGGACAGTCAGTTTTGCAGCTGAGCCCATAACGTTTCTCCATGTAATTATAAAGTATGTCTGAATTTTTCAGTGGTGGGTGGACAATTACATATGTCAAAAACTTTCCTTCCAGATAATACAAAACTGCATGGATAGCAAACCTGTTATACAAACCTTCAAATTAAATACCCAACATTATACCAATTCTTTAATTGAAATACACTGCTGGGCAGCACACATGGAAATTCCTTATGTGAAAGAAAGAATTATTCAGCAGGGCAAGTATTAAAACTCTTTAGCATAAAAATCTTACTTTGGCATTGGGTTTAGGTCAAGAAAGAATAAACAATGGCACAAGAATACCTCCTAGCTGAGTATGTTACTGTTGGTTAGAGAAAGTAAAAGGTGAAAACTCCCTCTAAGACCATTTGTTCTTCAGATGGCACATTAATTACCTGAAATTGAAATTATGTCATTAATTCATAAGGATTATCTCAAGTATCATAAGAAAGAGTCATCCTGTCTCAGAACGTATTGTTTTCACTTCAGGCAACACACATCTATTTTGAACCTCATTTCTTATTTTCTATGGATTTATTCCAATAATATAATGCAGATCAAAATTGATTATCACCATAGAAAAGTATGTTTCCAAAATGCACAAAACAGGAATACATTTCAAAATCCACCACACTCAAGATTCCTAACAAAATAAAATTCCTGTGTGTGAGGTAGGATGCCTGATGCCCTCATTTGCAGAGCTTCCTGAGAGCTCTTCCAAAATGTAATATTTCCATTATAGCTATAGTTGCTCTATAAACAAAAAGCAGTTGATGACTACTTCTGTATGTACCCAAATTGTGTCTGGCACTACAGTTTGCACAATTCAATTTCCTGTTTACAAGCTCATATTCTTTTCAGAATTAAAATGCATATTTAAAAAATTCCATACAGCTCCTTATCTGATTTCAAGTGAGAAAATATTTTGATTAGAACTTTTGCTTTAATTTTACAGCAATATTGCAATAGTTTGACCTCTTAATTATAAAAGTATCATCAGAAAAATAATGACAAAATGGCTATTACAACAAAATTTACCCACATAAACAACTTCATAGATCTGAGAAGTCCAGCTGAGTTCAATGACACAACGGCACAACAGTTACATGTCTGTAAAAGTAAGAAAAAACATAGCCCTTTTTTCTGTCAGTCTTCCTCAACAGCTGTTATGTATCATTCGCATAAGTTTGACTTTCTCGTATATTTATAAAAAATCATAAATTACTTTAAAAAACCAAAGACTCACAGAATTGTGCAGAGACATTAAAATATCTTATTTTCTTATTTTTAATGTATTCAGAAAATGTTTTTTTCTTTAATTTTATTTGGTTATACAGTCTTGTAGAATATATGTTAGCTATTTTCTCCCTACACAATTACAAAACTTTAAAGCTAATAGGTGTTATATTAAGGAAATTGAGTATTTACTTCTGAAAAGGAAACATGACAGAGTCACAAGGATGGAAATTAATTTGAGGTGAACAATTATGGAGCTAAGAGCACAATTATTTTGTTCACTTACGACTTAAATATTGATGTTTCACAAGAGAACATTGGCCACAGGAGAACTCAGTTTCTCACATCACTGATTTCCAGCTGCCTGGATTAACAGTGTCCAAATTCCTAGTTTATTTCCAGTCTGACTCTACTGGCTTTGGATGAATTATTTCTGATTTATAGTAGAATAAAGGATTTATTATCAGGATATTGGACATAAAATAGCCAGAAGACAGACAAATATTTGATCACGAATAACATCTTTTAGAATCACACTAGAATTGAACATCACTGCATTCATTATTCAAGTCAGCACATTCAGAAAAGAGCCACATTTACTTATGCGTGCACTACACCGCCTCAAATAGCTACCAGGTAAAAAGCCTGCTATTTTGCCAGTTACAAACTTGTCTTAGCAACCTGTTTCCTACAACTGAAAATGTATAGCAACGTTTGCCTAATAATGGTAAGTTTAATATTTATATTTTAAAGGATAAAACAATTCAGTTTCTGAGGTGTTCTGGAAAACAGCAGCTGGGGTAAGGGCTCGAATGAGTCATGTACTGTAATGTAGAAAGGGTTTGGGACTAAATTTTGAAAGCCTTTCTTGTAATTTTCCTTGACTCAGAAAAGCAAATCATTTTTGTATTTGCAAATGAGTTAACATACTGAATAAGTAATTTTATAAAAACTATATATGCAGTTGTGCCGGTACTGTGATATAAGTAACAGGCACAGTGCTAAAGTCATTACTTGTGTACTGCAGGCAGAATCCTGGTCTAATGTGCTATACTTCTGAATCCAATGTGGCAAGGCAGTATGAGAGCCAGCACAGCTAGTCAAAGCACAGCAGGACAGTGCAACTCAGATCTACTAATACTAATTTATGTGTCTCACTTCTTCATACATACACCTGTGGCTTTAAACCTGAGGTCTGTTGTCCCCTTGAATCTTAAATACTCAGTTACTAATGGAAACAGCTATTGCCAGCAGGCTTGAATTTGCTCCATTGGATCCATTATTAAGAAATACTTCTAGGTCTGAAAAATGTAAAATGATGAAAACCCCTAAAGCAACTGGACTGTAGGTAGGACTCACTGCTTAATTCTAAACGTAATCCCTAATCATTTAAATTGGATATTCAATAACCACAAAACCCCATTAGACAATCCACATCTCATTCTTCCACACCTTTTGACTGGACATGCTGAGCAAGAGGAATCTGCTAAGGGAAGCACAGTTCAAATCCCATGTGGTGGCAAGTAGAGCTACTGCCTGAGAATGGTAAGCAGGGCAGGCCAATTTAATGTCTTTTAAAATAGCCGCATTTGGCAATCAGGTTGTACATTAACATTTTCAGGTGCAATTTGTTTTGCTTTGCAAATACCTTGGTAACTACAGCAAAACCTCATGAGCATTTGGAATATGCCACATCTGAGTACAGGAAGGAGGGCTATGAGAACCAGTCTTTTTGACTGAACTAACATGCTCAGAGGCACAGAGGATGCAGTAACAAGGGGAACTTTTGGCTAATGTTCTCTCCAAGTTTAACTGTAGTGATTTAAATTGAAGATCTTCACCACTTCTCTGCAAGATTTGCTGCTTTCATTCCAAATGCTTGCATGTGGAACAAGCAGAAATGATACTCTACTTAAATGTTCTTTTTCACTTGACAAGCATTCATTTTCCAAAGAGCTGGGGCAGTTAAAGATGCCATTCCTAACAAATGTCTGTTATTAGTAATCAAGCTGCTCATTTTCTGAGATGTGGTAGCTGATTTACATGAATGTTCAGTGCGTTTCACTGCAGGATATAACAGGTTTCTTTAAACCACAACAGCTGAGCAGTGGAAACAGTCTTTTATGCAGCTACAAAATGTCAATGCCTGACAACAGCCAGGGTCTTAAGAATGCTAGACAGGTCAAAGCCTAGTTTACATGAATCAATCAGAATTTAGAAAATGGTAATGAAATAACCACCCCTTCAGGAATTGTTCTAATACATGCAGTTAACTTGTAAACATATGAATTCACATATCTATTCAAGAAGATAAAGCTCATCACAAAGCATGGTTGTAAAAACAACTTCATTTTAGACCTTAATTTGTGCTTTCATGAAAGAATCTAGTTCTCAGAACACTAGCAACGTGAGAGACCCAGGTCATTCTCTTTCACATCTGCCACCACCCAGGAGTATGATCTAACCACAAAACTGGAAAGGACATTCTTCAGCCTTTTTGTTGAATCTCTGCCACATTTCCTAGTAAAACACTAGACTTACTGGTCCACAAAAAACATACAAGAGACCACATTTCTAAAGTCTCATAGTTATGTCACTGACTAAGAAAGGGACAGCCTGGGTTCCAGTTCCAAGACTTTGCCTGTATTTCACATCATTGTATAAATACACATAAACACTACATAATTCCTTCCACTACCCATCATTTAAAATATAATAAGACTGAACTCTGTCCAGTTCTTTGAGAGAAAAGGCATTTTTCAGAAACACACCCACTCAGCACAGGTGGAAGGTCACTGACATGCATCTAAGTCTCAGAGGCTGATAAGGAAGTATACAAGAATACTCTGTATTCTTGCCTTCAGCCCCTGCTATATTATTGTATGGATATTTCTATCTTGAAGTATCTTCCTCCTCAGTGCATTCTCTTTTAGATGCCTCCTTCACCACATGGCTCCCACTAGCACAGCAATGCATGTGGCATTTGTATTTCAGATTCTCCTTTGGTGCCAGACAGTCAAATGTTGCAGTTCTCACCTCTTAAGTAGCCCTTTGTCATGAAACAAACATGCATATTTTTAATCATTTAAGCTAAGAAAGCCTACTTTTCTCTAGATTTACATCTTGTCTTCTGTCTCTTTGTCCCTAGGACTGTCTCCTATTCTACCAGTCAACATTTACATCAAATGAGCAAGCAGCATTTGCTCAGAGTTGTAGCTGTATCCTGATAAATACATGAGTTGAGGCATTCCAGCTTTCTTTTGCTGGAATCATTCAAGTGGAGACTTTGTCCTTTCCAATTACTGTTTTTTAGACAACATACAGTAATTTAAGATCTCTAAATTGTTAACTTTTGCCAAAGTTAGCTGAACTAGCAAGCAGATTCAAAAGCTTTTGGAAATGAATACAAATCTACACATAGAAACTTTAAATTCTAAGCAATCAGTTTAAACATTTTTTAAGGAAGACAGGCTGAGGTGGAGGAAGAAAGAAATACAAATTAAGCACATATCTGGACATTTCCAAAGGCCAGATTCACTCAGCCTTCATCCTGTAAACCTCCTGAGTGCAACACTTAAGAAACGATCAGGTAGACAGCCAGGTCTTTTCAAGGACAGAACACATCTACATTACCAAATCAAATAGGGCCAGGGAACTAGCCCATGTTCTCACACACTGTCCAGGCTAAATCTCAGCAGCAATATGTGACACCACACTGGGCTCAGCAGCCCAGCACTTTACAAGACAATGCTTAGCTGTCAGCCTAAAAAACTCAGTGACACTTTGCATGCAGTCATGCTCTTCTGTGAAGGTGACTTCAGCCATACAAACGCTAGCCAAGCTGTGACAGTTCACCTCAGGACCTGGGTCTTTACATTTACTAAGTAGAAATAGCCAGAGAAACTGAGACCACATCATGTGTTAATGTTGGCCCAGGTCCTTGACAACACAGCACTGATGGCTCAGTCACAGAGCTAGCACAGTTCTGTCCACCACTGTAAGTCCTTGGCTGCTCCAGACAAAGTTGCTCTGAGCCTACATTGCTATGTGGACAGACAATATTCCAGTTCCAGGAACTCAGTGTTCCTACATCCCAAGCTGATATGCTCACAGCAGAACGTGCATTCAGAACACTCATACAATGATCTAATGCTTTTCCATAACACAGGGGCTTCTAAATCTTTTTTTTTTTTTTTTTTTTTTTTTTTTTTTTTTTTTTTTTTTTTTTTCCCCAATACTTCTGTGAAAATCATGGGATTCAAGAATTGTAAGAGAACATTAATAGAGCCATGTGAACAGCAGTTGCCACTGTATGTGCCAGTTCAAATTGAATCAGGGCTCAGTGACTTCAGCCTGGAGACTGGAGTCTTCAGACTGGAGAGCAGAGGCAAAAATAGGAGTTAACCACTGATCCTTAGCCCTGGAGATGAACTCTTTTTTTCTGTTTCACTTACTGCACAGACCAAGGAAAATATAGATACAGATGTACACATTAACTCATGTGTTTATATAAACATCAACATGTACATTGCTGTAAACTAACATCATTACTTGATAGATACATTTACATCTATCCTATTGCTTTAACTTGTTGAGTGTAAGTACTAAGTACAAATATAAATATGCAGATATATTTGTTTGGGCATATGTTACATGCACATACAAATTAAATAGTTGTTGAGGAACAGCTCATGACAAACATTCAGAAATATTTTAGCAAAGGTATTCTTAAGGATGAAACTGGAGCAGTGAACTTGCTAGTACCTGTAAGCATTAGTCTGACTTTGAGTTTCCCTGTGCTAGCCTGTAACACAGAGACAAAAATTCCCATACATCAGTGTGAGCTTTGAGCAAATTGTGATATAGAAGCACCCCTTTATGAATATTGGAATAAATCATGTTTGGGTCATTTCTGTGACTGACAGATCAATCATTCTAGCTATCATGATGAATTCTAAGATAATTCCTCACAGATTTTTAAACAAAACTTAAACAGTCTAGAAAGCAGAATATAAGGTCAGGTAAATGCCTTCTTTATCATTAAATCATGCATTCAGAAGTGAAAAGAATGCATCATATTGACTTTTCAGCTTTGCTCAACACTATTTTTTTTTTAAAGCTAAACTTTTCTGTTAGCCTCATGCACTTTTGCCCTTGCACTTCAGCTTTTGTACAGACTAATTCAGGATTTTTACAAAATTATTATTATTTTTAATAAGCTTGCATCTCCGAACTCTACCTAAGATACTACCAACTAGAAATACTTCCACCTTTTTGATTACATACATTTTTTTCTCAACAGCGTCACTGCTATAAGGAGACTTTAACTGATCCCTGTCTCTGTTAGAATATGTTTAAATCTGAATCTCAGGCCTGCTTATCCACTCCCACTATCAGGTATATTCTCCTACCCTCACACACCCTGGGATCCAGTTGTTATACCTGTAACAGTTCTGTGATTGAAGTTTTAACATCAATGTCAGTGATAGCATTAGCCAATAACGCTAAGATCAATACCTCTGGCTTTGTTTACACCTGCCTTGAAACACTGCTATTTTATTAACATTAGTTTTATCTCACAGCTATTTACAGTTCCACTATTAACCTGAAAGGCAGTACCTTTCAAAATAACCTTTTATATAATTATCATTGAAAGATAACAGCAGAGAGAATAGTATTCCTATGAACTTTCCCACTGGATGAAGGCCAGACTCTTCTTATCAACAAAATCTTCCCTCAGTGGTGACATTTTCTTTGGGACAGATGAAATCTATTCTTATCTGTAGATGTATGTTCAAAGACATTTAAAATACATCCTATCTGGACCTTTCCAGTCTCAACCATTAAGAAGTGAGTTAAATGACAAAGACCCTAAGGAAGTAATCCAAAAGCATGGCGCCATAGGTGTGCAAATGCAACATACTGAAAACAAAATAAACAGGGCAATCTTTATTCCTGTTAAACAAGACAGGAAAAAAAAAAAAAAAAAAAAAAAAAAAAAAAGCATTTATAAATAAAACTGATTATAGTTGGATCTACAAAATTTGGCTTTCTAACAAGCAGTGTTTTGGTATTTGTAACCTGAAAATTTTAAAGCTGGAGGAAAAGCAGCTGTGTATTTCAAAAAGGGAAGGAGAAAGCTTGTGAAAGAACCAGTTGGCACATTCCTAACTATAGTATCATGAGCAGTACTGTTATAATGTTATTGCTGTAGGTTAATGAGATCCTTTATACAGCCTTTTTTTTTCAAAGTAGACTATTTTCAAGTAGTAAAATGGTTTCATTTGAATTGCAAATCCTATCACATAGTTTTATTCTTTTGGGTTAGGATGAGTGACAGTGGTATATTAGAGTTAACAAACCTTACCCACTGTTAAATACATTTCTGGTATTGAAAGCTAACAGAGCTGAAAACTGAATGTCTAAAGGCTCTGCTCTAGTATTCATTCCTTTATTGAAGCCCTAAAAGGACTGCGTGGAGGAAACCTGATAAAAACTTTGTGTTTCTGCAGAACAGAACTCAGCCCAAGGTTTTTTTATTATTATTATTATTTTGATTTTTGTTTTTGTTTTAAAAAAGTTTACCACTGCTGTCTTTTATATAGGGTCAATATAATATCATTGCTGGGGCCAGTGTTTTCAAAAGTAAAACCAGGAGCTGTGCAGATTATTTGATTTAGCTAGTCCCTCAATTTAATGGACTACAGGCCTGGCAAAATTGCTGAACCAAACCTTCTGAAAGACTATGCCTCCTATCCCTCCTGTACATAAATCCACCAGTGTGAGGGGCAGCAAATGACAAAATAACAACTGGGAAAAACAAAACAAACAAACAAATAAACAAAAAAACTGTGTGAAGTAAATAATAGCTTCCTTTCCAAAATCCCAGAGAAAAGTCTGGCTGTCTTAATATTTCTATCCCCATACTGAAAGTCAGTAGATAAAGTTGTAGATATACCAAAATGTAGGAAGAAGTAAGGTTGCATGCTGGCAATAACAACCTTACTATCCCTTCTGTGCAAATTTTGGGTGGGGTGCAGAGGCCTGGTAGCTGGGACAGTCATTCAACTAAGTATTACACAGACAACAAACAAAGCAAACAGTTGACATGCAGATGGAGAACAGCAAAACAATATTTGTACAAGAGGAACAAAACAAAAGCTGATATAATGGAAGGATCACCAGTGATATTTCCACACAGGAAAGAATTCAAATATGCAAAATACTCTGCCCAGTATCTGATTTCATCTTATTTTACCTGCCAACAAATCTGAAGGCATGTCACAAACACTGCTTCCATCATTCAATCCAGAATCCCGGGAATTCTTTTCCTTCGCTGTTTCATATAAATAGACATTGAGAGTAATCAGAGAGATTTTAACAAGCCAGCTTCGAAACAAAGAATAATGGGCATCACATTTTGGCTTGCCTCTCAAATTCCTAGGCTGACAAGTGTAACTGGTGAATTAATGTTGAATACGTAAACAATAAACACTCTAGGCTTTTCTGTCGCTCCAGTGATGTAAAGCTTAATTAGACAGCTAACTAGGCATAAGGCTGTTTTGTAGGAGCAGAAAACATCTGATGTCTACTCTGATTCTAGAAATTAGACGGAGTTTAGTTGAAGAAGCTCATCTTCCTAGATGCCAAAAATAAAAGGTTAAGGCTCTAGAGGAAAAATAAAAAATAAAAATTAAAAAAAAAAAAAAAAGAATGTGACAGGGTTTTCATTGCATCTTGTGAGCATAAATGTTATAAGAAGACCGAATAAACATTGTCACTATTTTTATTGGAGACCCATCAATAAGTCAGACTAAGGTTAACAGAAATATCCCCCAGAGAAAGCCAGTAACTACCTTCATTATTTAACAACTCCAGCCATTATCTCTTTTTGAAAGTAAATATAAACTTTGAAAACTGATGGCAATAGAAATAAATTAAAAAGAAAAAAATCCTGAATGTTTCAGAAAAAGATTTTAAAAAGCTGAATATTTCACCTGCATGCTGAAAAGCAATCTTGTCCACTTTGAAATTCTCAGAAACTAACCACCAAATACTCACAAAACAGAACTATTTCTTAAAGTATGTTAGATCCTATTTATCACTTGACATGGTAATCTAAGGAGTCAGGATCTTCTCTGAGGTATTCATTATTCAAATTTATTCACCAAATAAAAGATACTTGGTCTGCTGGCAATTTGCAATCAAATCTCAGAGAACATTAAACATTTAGAATTCAAGCTCTTTTAACTACTGAAGTCATATGATTTGCTTCCTTTATTTTTCTCTCTCTCTCTCTTTTTTTTTTTTTTCCTCTGAAGAAAGATTTCATGCAGACACTTTACACTTTCCATCACCCTTAGCAGTGGTTGTTCCCGTCCTCGTATGTTCATACAGAAAGTCACAGAAATTAACCTTTGAAATTTTAACGAATGTGTATCAAAATTGCATTGTCATAGATAGTGTAATTTTTAATATTTTGGGAACAGTGGACATATTCACAGAGCTGGCAACATGTTTTAATTCACATAGATGTTGATTCATTAGGAATGGCCTAGAGTCCAGTTTTTGGCATAGCCTGCATAATTCAATTCAAATTCCATCTCATTTATTAACTTTTATTAATTTAACATCAGAAATCAAACTTGTCATTTAACTATATCAGTGCCTTCAGAGGAACTTTCTATATACATATAAAAATGTAAGGAGAATGAATCTCTTGGGCTTTGTAACATGCATTGTTTGTTTCTGCTGCATTACTAAGATTACACTAATTCAGCAATGCACAACCTCATTCACTAGGCTATGGAGTTTAGCAGCCTGAGTCTCACTTGGTGTTGTAATGTCATAGTTGAACATTTGTACATAATTTTTGTTTATTTGGTATAATTTTATCTAATGTAATGCAAGTTAATTATCAGAACTGATGTCTTTGTAGCAGAGTTTGCTCTTTCCCAGTGGACTTAATTCTTCTTCATACATATCCTACCTAATTGTATTATTTTTATACAGCATGAAATACTTTTCCTGTCAATGTCATTTGAAAACTAAAACAACCCATCTTTTCCTTTACCAAACTATATAAACCCATATCTTCCTTCAAGTACTGCTGTTAAAAATATATATGACTCAACTGTTTGGGCTGCTAGTTCTTTAAACACAACTTTGTGTTTACTGAGTCCTTCTATTTACCTTAACATTCTGTACTAATGAGCCCAGTGCAAAAGACAAACTGGATTACTAACTCAACAACCAATTTCATACATTCTACAGCTGTTATCTGCACAGTATTGGAGACATTACAAAATCAGTCATTTGGAGAGGATTGGACTAAGAATTTTATGCTGAAAGATAAAACTTTAAAGAGGAACAGAGGAAGCTGCAAATTAGAATCACAGAATCATTAAGGTTGTAAAAGACCTCTGAGATCATTTAGTCCAACCATCAACTCATACCCATCGTACCCACTAACCACATGCCCCAGTACCACATCTACACTTTTCTTGAATGCCTCCAGGGACAGCAAGTGCACCACTTCCCCAGGCAGCCTGTTCCAATGCCTCATTACTCTACCTGAGAATAAATTTTTCCTAAAATCCAACCTGAACCTCTCCTGGCACAACTTGATGCCATTATCTTCCATCCTACCACTAGTTAAGAGGCCAACCCCACCTGGCTGCAACATCCTTTCAGTCAATTATTCCTTTCAAAACTTTGAAATGAATTGAGTAAGTATCAAGAAACAATTAATGGCCTTACATAAAATAACAGCATTCTGTTTTATTGACTAACTATTGACAATTGCTCTAGCACAAGGCCATTAACAAGTAATGCAACTTGGTAGAAAACAACTCCTGGAATAAAAAGTCAGTGCTAAAATATCAGTTATGAAAAATAACTCTGTAAGAACTTCCAGGTAATTATGACAGACAAGACAGCTGCAGATTCAGTGGGAGTGGTACTTCAAAATTTATCTGTATCTGTTTGCTTTCTAACAAGAAATTAAAACAAATATGTAAGCAGCATCCTTCTACAGATATCACCAAGTCTGAATTGCCTTTCAATATCAAGCACATTGCAATCACCGATTAGAAATTTTTTCTTCCTTATAAACTACATAGAGAATAGATTGCCCTAGCTATCCCTTGTCTTTATTATAAAGTGGCTGCTTCCACTTTCTCTCAGTAGGAAATGACCCATATGAGATCAAGACTCCTGTTTTCATTTTTAAAATAACATTTCTCCCATTTAATGTGAACTAAATCTTCAAACATTTTTTGTAGATGAAAAGGGAAGTAGAAAAGTATTCTAGCTTTTCATGCTCTTTCCTATAATTAACATTTACCTATCCCAGCTGATGTGTCTTACATGTAAAATTCAAAACAGCCTGACATGAATGAACAAGTCTGCCTTTTAATAGAGTAACATGTAATACGTAAGAGAAACAGCATTAGCTTCCTCCCTGGAAAAGCAGAATCTGAAATACCGAGTAAGGAAAATTCTATTTCAGTGCAAATGAAAGGAAATAAATCTTATGTTGGAAAAGAGAGGATTTGTTCCTAAATGCAAAAAGTGGAGTACAAAACGCATATATCTACCCTTCACCAAAAAATAATAAATACTTCAAGAATTAAAGCGTCTTGTTGTAAGTACCTACATCCAAACGTTTTCAAAAGAAAAGTTCCAATGTAAAGCAGGATTTGATTTCAGAAAGGAGTATTCCAGGCATCAGTGCAGTAACTCACTCAGGCAAAGAAGGAGAAGGTCACACTTCTGAAGGGAAGACTGGGAAAAGGTTAAAATGAAAACAAAGTTATGAGCCACAGAAAAAGATTCCTCAATGATGCAATGTGACTGAACATTCACAGGAGCTATAAGAAGTAATTTGCACACCATCACAAAAAGCACAGTACATTCTATTCCTCACTTTTGCTGGTACAGAGACTCACATTCACCCACTCAGGTCTCTGCCATTTTTATTCCATTCACTGCATCATCAGTAGTCCTGCCATGACAACTGACTCTTGAATGACAGTCAGTGCAAGGTGAAGATCAGAGACTCTCTGAGGTGGTGCAAATAAGCACAGGTCTGGCCAGTTCTGTGGAGCTACTCACAGCAGGTCCCAACAGCTGAAGAATGAATCCCACATGACTAATCACCCTGCAAGCAACAGCACTGTGAAAAACGCAGGGGCACTGTATCTTCCACAGGTCCATTACTGTGTGTCATGTTACTGTGGAGAAAGAAACAATGTTGATTTGTAAAATAAACAAATCAACATTGTTTCTTTCTCCACAGTAACATGAACTGGGGGTAGAAGGGTTCAGTAAACTTGGTACAATTTCTGTTACACAACTGATAACCCAACATGATAATGCTTTCAAACAGATTGATCTGAGAATTAGTGGATTTTAAAGATAAATGTCCATAGAGAATGACTAGAAAGAATGGTGGATTTTAGGCTACTTCTAATGCTAGCATTAATACATCTTCTGGTACCATGGCTCACACACAGAACCTCTCCTGTGAAAAAAAAGGTTGAAGGAACTGTGCTTATTTGGCTTGAAGAAGAAAAGGCTCCAGGAGGATCACATTAAAGACTCCAAGTAATTGAAGGGATTTTACAAGGTGGAATTGACTTTTTACACTGCCTGATAGTAACAGAACAAGGGTGGATGGCTTTAAAGAAAAAATGGAGATTTAGGTTAGATGTTAGAACAAATATTCTTAACCAGATGGTGGTAAGGTGGTCGATCAGATTGCCCAGAGATTGTCTGTCCCATCTCTGGTGATACTCAAGGCCATGTTGGATAGGGACCTGGGCAGCTTGATCTACCAGCTGGAAACCAGCCCATGGCAAGGAGTTGGAACTAGATGATCTTTGAGGTCCTCTCCAAACTAAGCCATTCTATGATTGCACTTCATACTTTGGGAAGATAGAAGAAAATCATGGTTCCTTTCTGGAAGAATTGACAATGTCAGAATTGATTTTGCCTCATTCTTTTTTTCCTAGGTGATCTTGACATTTTAAGAAGCATAAGACAATTAGACTCCACTGTACAGTTCTCTGTGCCTTTGGCACTGAGCTCAGGAGCTGAGCTTCATAGAGTTAACAAAGACTGTCAGGAAACTGAAAATGTGAGTCAGAACATGCAATTGAAAAACTCAGCTGAACTAGTTTCTGAAGGAACTCCTCTCCCTCCCCTCTGATGCTGTAGGATATCAACTATCAAGTAGATACTCGAATTAGAAGTGGTAGTTTTTAAGTGATTTTCATTTTAAAAATCAACAGTATTTGCCAAAAAAACTTTCTAGAGTCAAGGATAAGTGCTCACTAGCACAACCTAAACTATGCTAATGGTCTCAGATTTAACAGTATGAATTAAGAAAAAACAAACTCTAATTTTCACATTTCCAAAATAAAATATTACTTTATATAAAAATGATATTTTATTCAAAAATGAAGCCAAGTGTCTTCACATTCCAAACCAAAAATATCATCTTAAGACAAGTATTTAATTTTAAACCACATTGCTTTTTCCTCTTTCACTGTGGACAAAAATATATATACATATTTTTCCCCACTTCTTTTTCATATAGTCATTAAAAAAAATTACATCCCTAACAGCCTACTCATGAAAGGCACACATTGTCTCCTTCTAGAAACATTCTGGTCTTTCAACTTTCCATCTGAAACACTCAGCCATAGAAATATTTCTCACAATAAAGGACACGAACATATTTAAAAGTTCAAGCAGTGGAAATGAACTGTAAGTGGGTAATAAGTATAGTGGTGGGCTGGTATGTACTGCCTCCTGAGTCAATTAAAGCTCAGTCTCACTTTCCATTGCTGCAGCAAACCAAATGATTGAAAGCAGACAGGTAGTGAATTAACTTTTGACAGGTGATCATAGGAAGCAAAATCTATGTTTAGGACACTGGAAAAATCATGAGGAAAAAGAAAAAGATTTTATGTTTAAAGCCTACTAATCACAGGATTTAAAGATGTGCCAAAAGGAAAACAAAAAGCTTTAAACAACAGGAGGGATGGAACACGACCCCCAGGAGAGCACGCTGAGAGAGCTGAGGCTGTTCGGTCTGGAGAAGGGGAGACCTGGGAAGATCTGAGAGCTGCCTTTCAGGGAGATCATAAGAAAGAAGGGGACAGACTCTTTAGGAGGGTCTGTTGCAATCAGACAAAGGGGAAATGGTTTGGCACTAAAAGAGTGGAAATTTCGGCTGGATGTAAGGAAAAAGTATTTTGCAGTAAGGGTGTCTCAGCACTGATACTCGCTGCCCAGACAGGTAGTGGACACCACATTCCTGGAGACATTCAAGGTCAAGCTGGACAAAGGCTCTGAGCAACTCGTAGCTGTAGGTGTCCCTGTTCACTGCATGGGAGTTGGACCAAACAACCTACAAAGGTTTCTTCCAACTCAAATGATTCTATGAAAAAAAAAAAAAAAAAAAATGTTTCCCTATAGTCACTTAAGCCCTCATCTAACATGATGCATCTCCTGAAAAACAGAAGTTGTTTCAAGTAATGAAATTATCTTATAGGTATAAATGCAAAAAATGCACATATATACTTATACACATAACTAGAATTTTGCATACTTCCTCAGAGAATATGCTCTGTGTTCCTCCTATTAAAAAACAAACAAACAACAACAACAACAACAAACAAAAAAAAACACAATGAAATTAATTTAAAAAATCTGGTTTTCATGTATTTATCTGTATGGTATTATCATGCTTTCCTAGGGCTTTGCAGTGGACTAAAGCGTTCAAAAATCTCCTAGGAAAATATTTGTGAGGATTCAAAAATAACCTCAGGAAGTTAGACTGCCTCTATTGGAATGCAAAGATCAAGGGTTTGTTTTCACTACTTCTTTTATAAACAATGAAATTAGTACAATTGCAGCAGCATCACTGGGGGAGGTAGAGGGAAGAGATGAGGAACAGTTGGAAAGCTAGAAAAAAATGCAGATAGTATTTGAAGGCGTCAGGTCTATTCCTCCTGTAGTCTCCATATCACTATGGAAATGACTACACTACAGGACTTTTCACCAACATCTTTTCCCTCCTATCTGAGTTAAGGAATAAAACTACACATCTTGAAGGATGTTTTAAATGTGTCTATGTGAATTATGATGCAAATTTCTAAAACATTTCCTTTCACACAATAAAAAGAAAAACAAAGCAAAACAGAAGGAATAAGAAATAAAATAAGCTTAGTTTCCTGAGCATGCAAACTGTCAGGGATTGTTTCATCTTTAACATTAAAAGCCCCAGGCATAGCTAGCATGTAGAGATAAGAAATTTACACCTCCACGTGAGAGCTCATACAAACTGTTTCTTGTTTATATCCCTATTAGGAGTTCACAGCAGTCACCAAGATTATTTCACTTGGTTTGATTCCTTCTCTGTTCTCTATGGCTCATTTACCAAGTCCTATACAAAGCTATTCATGCCCCTTGAGAAGAGCCGAAGTGAGAATTTGTAACTCACAAAAGCCGCAGCCAGATAACACAAAGTGGAGCCCTTGCCATCACAATGCCATTTCTCTCACAGCACTTCACGAATGATCTCACTGAGGCCATCTTCTAAGGCAAAGGGGTAAAGCAATTCTCCATGCTGCTTCCATGTTACTGCTTTTCCCATATCTCCCCTTCTATCAAGGACAAAAAGGGGTATTATGACAATGTGCCAAGGACAAACAGTCATTAGGTTAAAGTTTCTGGTTCACATGGCATTCTTTATATCCCAGGTTTCCTGATGCAGCCTTTCTGTTGCAAAATAATAATAACGGTGAGAATGCCAGTCACTGGAGAAAGAATGCACATCTGAGTAAAACTGAAATACATTCCCAGCAAATCCATTGAAATACCTATTGTTTTCCTGGATGACTATGGTGAGTCACTTCACTGTTGATTTTCACTCTGTCAAGAGGCAAAGAGGAAGTTATTGTTCACCACAGGAAACATATAAAAGCTGTTTTCTCAGTTTCTACACAAAATATGTGTGTGCATATTACATATTTATAAGGAAATGCTCATCTACCAGTAAAGTTCTCTGCTAATAGAAAACCAGAACTATCGCTTTGTTTTGTGTCAGTGACTTCTGCTAAGTTATTATCAGTCCACTTGTTAAACGATATACTTTGTGTCACTGTATAGGGTTGAGCCTAATTCATATATGAGCCACTCGTTTCCACTTCCAAACGTGATGTAGCAGAAAAAAACAACATAGGAGCAATAAAGGATGGTGTAGCTACTGTAAAACATTCACCGATGTTTTGTACTAGTACTTGTCACAGTTCCTGTGACACTACTTTTCTTTATTGTAGCGAATACCATCAACACTGCTGAAGAACCTCATCAGAACTACTTTTTGACACTCATCCTCACTATGAAAAACTAAGCAAGCATTAGGATAAGGACAGTCAACAACAACAACAAAGATTACCAGAACAGTAAAGGTTTTCTTGTGTCTCCTAGTTTAGAGGTATCCTGTTTGACCCAACAACCACAACATGAAGGGCTTAAGAGGACACATATGAGCCAGGGCCCAGCTGGCCATGCTCATCAGACTCGGTCTGATCCTAGTTACTACTGTTTCCCAGTCTGTTTTGCTCTCCGAATGCTGTGGAACTGAGGCACTTGCTGAAGTGGACAATGTCTTTATCTGAGTCATGGTCCCTGCCCTCAGCTTCCACCTGATGTTCCCCTGCAGGACAGCCCCCTCCTTCACACACTGGGTTTGGCTTAAAGCATTTCAGCTGTATTCAGATGGTCACGATTACTGGTAATGGTAAAATAGTCACTTTGGCACGCTTACCATTATAGCTGTTTTCTGCTGTAAGCTAGAAAAAAAGAATGAGGATGGGTTATGATTAATTTTCATAAATAGCTAAAGGGAGGTGGTAGGCAAATGAATGAAGCCAGGCTCTTGGTGGTGCATAGATATAATACATGGAGTAAAGGTCTAAAACTTGAACATAGGAAGTTCCATACAAACAAGCAGAAGAATTTTATGGTAAGGTTCATGGAGCACTGTAACAAATTGCCCAGAGAGGTTGCAGAGTCTCCTTCTATGGAGATATTCAAGACCCATCTGGATGCCTACCTCTGCAATCAATTTTGGGGAACATGCCATAGCAGAGGTTGGACTCTCTTGAGGTCCCTTCCAATCCCTGTGATTCTGTGGAACCAACAGTAATTTCATCATCCTATTTTTAGTCATAAAAGATATCTATTATATTTTAGTGATGAAAGGAGTTATTTTGCAAGAAGTCAAGAATATAAGACATGAATTTACTACAACATCTTTAGTATTAGGCTTCATAACTTTTAACTGAGATACTACCCTCTTGAGTGAGTGTTAAAACAGTTCAGTATTACTGTCTTAACTTCATCTGTAAAATATGAAACAAGCTGAAAACGTAATCCTGAGCACTATGAGCAATCTTCCAAAAAGCTTCTCACTCAGTCCTTAATTTAACCCCCACGCCAAACAGATCTCTGCACATTCTAAAATAGCAAGCATATGTCTCACTTTAAAGAAAATGAAAGGCCTACAACTAAGACAATCTTCTTTCAAAGTTTTTGGATGTGATCAAATAACAGTGGCTTCTGGAACATCACCCAACAATAAATGACAGATATTTGAATTTGGTACAATCTATTTGCACATGTGAACTGGGAATGAAATAAAAAACACTAGTATTCTGGAAGGAAATTAAAGACAGTTAGGTCTGAAGAGTTTGAAAGTAAGAGCAGGAAACAAAAAATGATACTTAATCTAGACTAAGGCAACTAAATTCCACAGTAGAAAATGCAGAAATAGTTCTTGAAAGGGAGAGAAGCAGGTAGAAGTAAGTAGTGTTTAAACCAAACTATAGTTAAGGGCAAGGGAGCTGTTTTTCACATCTGATCCGAATCAAGCCAGCGGAGCCTGCTACTGCAGTACTGACTGTACATCAGGCTGATGTGATTGGGTCCTATGGCCTGCTCTTAGATTTCTTCATTGGATTTGGGTAGCTTCCAACACTGACTCCTCCTCAAGCCTGTTTGGAACTGTTCTCTATCTGATTAAGAAGCAGAACCTCACAGATCCTCATTGTTATATTAATCATTGTCTCTCTAAAATGTTCCAGTAACATACAAACATGGAATTCTGTGTTAGGACGAAGCTAAGAATTGAGCCACTCTAGCAGTTTCATTTTTCTCCTTCCTGCTTCTTTCATCCCTGCTACAAGCTGCAAGTTTCAAACCCTTTCCTTGTACTGACACTAGAGCCTATAACAAATCTATCCACTTTGCTGATACAAAAGCCTGATTGCTATAAAACTAATCTAGGAGAATAATAATAATAATAATAATAATAATAATAATAATAATAATAATAAATATAATAATAATAATAATAATAATTCATGAACAGCTCACTGCTTCTAAACCAGCGCAATGACCTTTAAATAACAATAAACACAGTTTTTTTATAAAGTAAGGAATTAACTATAGTTGCTTTTTGTCTGCTTTTCTCATCACTCTGAGACATACTTTAAATCAAAATTTAAGGGAATGCACTTAAATATGAGCATCTCCTTTTCTACCCTTTTCCTATACAAAGGTTTCTTACTTGGTTAATTCTTCTGTGAAGGAAGTCCTACAAGTTCTCAGACAAAACGTTTCCCCCCCCCCGCTAGTCTCTCTCACACTGAAGCTAAGCTGATGTTCTAGATCAGTTCCTTCCTTACCAGGGTAAGAGATACATCCTTATCTGTCCTACAGCTACTTACAAACATTGGATTATATGAGTTAGATACTCCTGTCAGCCCAGCCAACTCATAAATCTCCAGATCACCACACAGAGCCCCTTACTACTGATATCTCTAATATCAGTATACAAATTGTAGTACAACTAATTACTGAATTAATTACTTAATTACTAATTAATAAAATTATTACAGAGAATCAACCAAAACAATGGACTCAGCTGAGAGACTGCTGTACAAAGACCAAATCAGAAATGTAGAACTGTGACCATGTAACCCATACCTGAAAGTTGCAAACACATCAATAGAAAGGAATTCTGAAATATTTGTTTTACCCCTTTACTTCTGTCATAGAGCATTTGATGGATGCTCCCATTTCATACAAATTCAGTAGGAAAGGAGAAATGAGGCTGTGATTTCTTTCTGCGTAACTAACAACATTTCTTTCAATCAAGAATACAAGAATTTTTGGAAATATAAGGATGGGAATAGATGAATGGTGAGAACAGAGTTTCAATGGAATTCTACTTGAAGACTAGAAAGCAAATCATAGAGAAGTCTAAAGTAGACTCTGTGGTATTAAGCACTGTTACACATTATTTCTCTTTATATTTCATTGTCCTTGTCAGGGAAATTTAGCACAAAACCTTGTTTCTTTGTTTCTCCTTTTTTTCCCAATATTGAATATTTTGATCTGCTGCAGATATTTTTGAACAACTGCATAATAATATCTATGCTTGACATCTTTTTTTTTTTTTTTTTTTTTTTTTTTTTTTTTTTTTTTTAAATCAACCTGTAATGATTTTTCAGGAAAAACCAAGAGCCAATTTTTAAAAATATTATCTCTAGTACTGGATGTCTTTATATAGATACATGCAACTTGACTTTCTGAAGAAACCAGAACACATTTTAGCACCTAAATAAAGGTCAGATTTCCCAAAATGATCTGCAGCTGAAAGCTCTCCCTGCATTCAACATGCTAAACTCTTGGAAGCCTAGCAGTGTATTTAGACACTTCGGTAAGAGCCAAGTTCTGAAAATCTGCTCTCAATTGTGAATACTTATATCTCCCAAGTAGACAATGATTCCAGAAAAACAGTCTGAATTACTAACTTATCTGAAAATCAAAGCTCATCTGATTGGGCATCCAAAATGAAAATACACTTCAGCCTTTCCTAATTCTAAAATATCCATGTGCTTCAACAGCACAAGACTTAATTTATTAACATTTCTTAAAAAATTACAAACAACATACTAAAACACACAAATAAAGATGTCTAAAAATGAGCCATACATTCAGCCATACATACTCCAGAAGGGTATAGTTAAGCCAGTCTTCTTAGTGGAAACACCACTGTTTTGGCTGCATGTAATTATAAATCCCTTTATACATGCCATAAGTATTCCATGATATTGAAACCAACTACTTTTTCAATTAAGACTTCAACAAAAATTAAGCAATGAAGCACATGGGGTTGGTCTTAAAAAACACAAACATCAGCCTCAGTCTGATGTTGACACTTTATAGCTTATTTTCAAAATACTTTGGTTCCCACTCCCATAGATTTAACATTTTCTTCACTTGTCACTGTACCACAATGATAATGATACAAAATAAGTATTTTTCATCACTCATATAACATGAAATTCTCCTCATTTTAGCTTATGCTAAAATAACCCCAAAACTGAGAAGGATGTTTCCCATCCATGTTACTCCCTTCATTCTCTAGTATTACAATGACTACTATAACAATTTTGTGTGTTTGAAAGCACAGTAGTGGTACAGATTTAAATGCCTCATTTTCATTTCAAAATCTAATAAAATGCAAGTGCCTTAGAGTTTCAGACTGGAATGCACTATTTGAACCTCTTCACAGAATTTTGGAACCAAAATTATACTCATTTATTTTTCCTCAGGGGGAAAAAATAAGACAAGAACCTAAAACACAGCAATAAAAAAGTCGAACATACTAATGAATCTTAGTGTATAATTAATTTCTCTTGCTAAAGCAGCTCAAAGCACTTAACAAGAGTTAAACTTGCCTCTTAAATAACTTCCATGCAAGTTACAATATTACACTGGGTATACTCTGAGCTGTAACATTTCAAGTGCAGTAGGATATCCAAACTAGGAGAGAGACATTAGAACATTTTTCTTGCTGCAGTACATCTGGTGAAAAAAGGAGTAGGGGGAAGAAAAAAAAAAAAAAAAAAAAGGAATTTTGAAACTAAGCATCCCATGGCTCTATCAATATTACAAATGAAAACGAAAAGTGTCCTATGATATTTTTCTGCACACACACACACACACAATAATTAATTAAATACATTTTAATGACCAATTCTGCATATGGTCACAATCCTGGTTACAAATACAATACAAAACACCTGAGAAAAACTGATCTGATGTACTTGAATAATTATTCCTTCTATACAACTACTATATGTCAGCCTGAGAAATGTGCAAGGGACAAGTCTTCAACCAGCATACACTGTTTCTTTCCCTCTTTTGATTGCCTTTTGTGAGTGTGTGTGTGTACCAATTCTTGTTGTTATTGTACCCGTTTGGTTTTCATTTGTGGCTTGGGTTGTTTTGTTCTGTTTTGGGATGCGTGTGTTAGTGGGACAGCACCATAACTGGACTTCTGATTTTTGGAACACTAGAAAGATATTGCATCTGCATAGTACGAGAATGTCAACATTTTAATTCAAATTTTCCTTTCAAAATCAATATCCCTGTGATAACTAACTGATGAAGACATATTTCAGAGCAATAGAGTGGGAGACTGCAGTCACTATAGGTGTAAATTCAAGCAGAATAACTATCATGAATATATAGATTTGTTGGGTTATTAAATTCCAAAGCACTGTGCTTTTCAATGTTTTGCAGGAAAGATTTGACTTGAAGAGTGCCTCCCTGTGGCAAGTGAATACAGCCAAGATCTAGTAAACTACTGACACTACTGACACTGTGTCCCAGATTCTTTTTCCAGCAGCCACAGCACTGTTTAACAAGCAAAAGGATTATGAAATCCGAAGACAAACAAAGTTCTTCTCTTTCTAAAATTAGAAAACGTAGATAGAAAAAACCACAAGATTGGTAAATATTTCTAGTACCTTCTAATGGACTCAGGGACTCAAGCATGTATAGCATCATATGTCCCTCAGATCACTCTCTCTTCTTATTTATGCCTGAGCAGGAGCGTTCCAGAAGAAAATGAAAAACAAAACAAAACAACAACAACAACAGCAACAAAATACTTCCCCCCCCCCCCCCCCCCCAACTTTACATTTTAAAGCTTGCATTGCATTTAGCTTTTATTTGCTTTAATCAAATATCATTATACCAAGCTTCACTTCAATTTCATCCAAACATAAGTGCAGATGTATCTTTATAACGAACTACTCTGGTTGAGTTCCATTCAGAGATGGGAATCCATTCTCATTGCTCTCCTTCTATTCACTGCATCCTGAAAGCAGGATTGTTGAGCTGCATTAAATACCTCTTTCCCTGCTGAGGGAGCTACTCTTCTGAAGACTTCAAAGTGCCTTTAGTTCATTTGTTTTATTTTCCACATCTCTGAAGCATGCTACTTAAAAAATAAGTCCAAAGTTATCATTCAGCAGTTACCGTTCTTTCAGTATTTTGTTAAAATCTAATCTAGCCAGTCTTTTCTCAAGAAATAGCTATATTGATTTGATCTGAATGAAGATCAAGTTGCAAAATCAACAGTAAAATCAATTATATTACTCACATTTAATCATCACATACATGCTATCAAGTGTTTTCAGATGTGGTTTGTTTACTTAAAAAAACAATAAAAAACAAACAAACAAACAAACAAAAATATGCCTAAATAAAGACACAACTGATTTTTAAAATGACAAACTTTTTGATCTAATTCTCCATAGACTGTTTCTCCATGCCTTCCTCTTTTCACTGTTTTTCATTGGCACATTCCTGGCTAGAGTAGTAGGGTCTTTCTCCCTCAACTCCTGAGAAACACTTAACTACCATGATTTTCAATGTGATAAATAATAAAAATAATTGACAGATAATTGATTGTTTGCTCTACTCTTGACCAATAAACTGATCAATAGCAAATTTTTCCACTTCTACACACCTTTTCCTTTTCAAACTCAAGCTACATCAGGATGTGTTGCAAACAAACTCTTCAATATTGTTTTTAGGAGCCTAGTTCTGAATAAGTCTTCTACATACACATTGTAGGAACATAAATCATAAAATGCATATAAAAAAATAGGAGAAATCCTTAATTCTGTCAAAAGTAGAAGTCAACAACAGATAGAAATCCTCAAGATCTTGCACATTTTTACTTTTTTAATATTAAGTTTTCATTGTCATGAATGTTTGTTCCCTCATTTAGAAGAAAGTTGAGACTAAAATGCTCTAACAAAACAGAATGAGAACAACGGAAGTTAAAAAAGGATTTGCTCTGAGTCATATAGCCTACCCCTGCAGATGTAGGATTGTTCCCTACAGAGCATTTTTAGTTAAAATGGAAAACTGCAACTTTCCAATTGAGTCCAAAAGGGAAATGTTCAAGAGTTCTTACTGAGGAGCATGAGCTGATCCAGTTTCCAACGGACATTACTATATGTTCCAGAGAGGGTTATAAATTAAAAAAAAAAAACAACCTGCATTTCAAATGCTGGAGGAGTGAGTGCAGGCCATCAGGTAAAGCAGCTGTAGAGGAGTGAGAGGCAGAGGAATGCTGAGGCAGCAGGATGCTTTTGAAGTTGTTGATGGCTAAATGTGCAGCCTCCCACTGCAAGCCCTTCATGCTATCTGTGTCATGGAAGGGAGGCAGAGAAAAGGGCTTCAAATCACTCAACACAAGGAAGGCAATGAGAGCATGGCAGGAGTGCTATGAAAAAGAATCCGAGATTTCTTCCTTTTCCATTTGTAAGAGTCAAAATCTACAAAATGAAAAGAAACATTAGCATAAATAAATATGTTAATCAAGCATTCCAACAGCTTGTTTTGAAAAATGCTGCTACCACTTTGAACTGGCATTTCCAATATCATCAGTTTTCACATTCAAAGAAAACAGTCATTTCAACCCTCCAAAACAGATTATTTTGATTCAGAAGCAGATACAAATATACCTAAATGCATGTGTTTATTATATGCTAATTATAACTACAGTTTATCTGTGGACAGTTTAAAGTCCAATGAAATGCATTTCCCAGGGAGAAAGAAAGAATTTCTTTTGAGTCCCCTGAGCAGTGATGGAACCCATACCCTTCACCTGTCATTTTGTGCACAGATGGGTAAGTGTGACTGAAGAAACATTCTCAGTCAGTATTCTACATCTATGGCCACCACAGACAGCACCAACGTCCTTGAAAAGTCAAATATATGCACTGTACAAATACTGAGCTTAAGTAGGGTTCATCACTGGAAGTTCTTCAAAGCATGAATGGATGTGGCTCTTCTGAGAATTATCATCCTCTGAAATAGCCCAATAAACTTCATGGAGAAACTCTACTGGAAAATGATTACAAAATGCTTACAGCAGGAGAGTACTTTTTCAGACCTGAACGCACAGGAAATAACCTGGGTGGTACTGTTTCTTGAAATACTAAAAACTAAACTGAATGCACCTCAAAAATAGAATTTTTTCATTCTTGTGATGTGTCAGTTCAGTAAAATATATTTAAGAAGCACTGAAATTCTATACATTTTGACAAATGAATTCTGGAATCAATTATTTGAGACTGCTTTGACAAGGAACCTATACAAACAGACAGAAAAAAAACCTAGGAATTCCATATCTTCCATTTGTGGAAAACCACTGTAAAGTCACTTATTCAGCTGCCTCATGCTATTCAGGTTTTGGTCACACTGCTTGAAGACTTGGCATAAGTTTTTCCCCCCACTGTCTTAACAACTTGCAACCCAATGATGCATATCATACATAAACACTTTTATCACTCTTAATTCTATCAGATAACAGTATTTTGTATGTACTTACACGATTGCCTGTATTTGATGTATAAAATCACATATCATTGGAGTTTCAGTATAGCACAAACTGTTTATACTTACCATTTTGGCATATATGCATATGTATACATATATAAAACATCTCCTTAGATTTGTGTGTGCAACACAATGTGAGTTTTTCCAGTTGGGTAAATGGAAGTCTAAAATTTAAGATAAAGGAAAACAGCCCTAACTAAAGGGATGTTTTTGCAATTGAACAGCAAACTACGGAGACATAAGAGACGTAGGATCACCGCCTAGTTGCAGAGAATTATCATGGGTTAAAGTTAAGGAAATAACTCACCACAATAGTAAAATAAACATTCAACATTTAATGAAAGCAATAGATAATATATTGTACTGACAGCTTAAAACCTCACTAATGCAAAAGCTATTGCTATAATACCTATTTAAATACATACAACAGTCCACACAGACTAAGTGAGGGCTTTCTGGTTTTAAAATACACCCAAAAAATTCTTCAAATTTTTGTTCCTCTATTCTAGAGTTCAGTGTAGGCAGATGAAACTTACCATGGTTATCATTGTGTTCTGAATTGGTCTTAACTGGAAAATAATTTTTAAGTCAAGACCTTAATATATTTTATGACCTCCTTTTCTCTCTCTGAAATATTCTTGGATTGACTTAAAAGAGAACTACACATATGGTCTACTGGATTAAATGGGGAGGTAGGAAGGTCAGATTATTACAAAAATAATTTATATTTCCTTTTGTATTGGCTTTGTATTAGATGAGTAGTAAGCAAATGAAACTGCAGAATTTATAACCAGCTATAGTTCAGATTAAAGAAAAGTCTGTGAAAAGAGATTTTAAGTTAACCTGAGACTGGAAAGTATGACCAAAATCTGGAGATGAAGGGATGAAAATTAGAAAGATCTTGACATGCAGTTGAAATACAATTCTTCTTATAGCATACTATTCATCTTCTGCACTTAACATTAAGTCAGAACTTCAGACCCTATAGATTTGGAATTAATTTTCACATTATCAAACAAATTGATTCTTCGTATTAGTCTTTACTCTCTTAAGGTGGACAATGGTGAAAATTACTCAGTGGTGATTATACATAATCCTGCCCTTGAGGGCAACACTGCAATAAGGAAAAGTACTGATGTCCATTTGATGATATTCTGATAACCCTTCAAGAAATGTCCTGCTAAATTTTACTAGAAAGGTCTTTGTACCTAAGGTGACCTGTTGAAAAAGCAGAGTTGTTAAAAACAAAACCAAACAAAAAAAAAAAAAAAACCACAAATCTGCATATTCTGAAATAATCTCAGCAAAGTTGATCTTTAAAATATAATCTGTGGAAAATAAACCATTACATAGATTAAAAACAAACAAACAAACAAACAAGCAAACCAAAATGTAGAGACTTTCTGTTCTTCCACATTCTTCAGTAATCTTTGAGAAATGAGGACTAAGAATTAGTTCTTTATATGCAGGTCATCCTATAGGTACTTACTAAAGGACTTTCTAAGTCCTAGTAAAGGACCTTCATAATAGTTTTGTCTGACTGCAAAAAAGGTGCCAGTCTGATGCAATATTTCAGCTTTTGTTTTTCATGGCATATCTGAAAGTTTATACTTAGTAGTCGCCCTAATAAGTGCAAAGAAAAGCAGCTGACGTTAGATTAGGCAAGGATTTTCTTTCCTCCATAGAAATAAAACTTCATGAAGTGCTTCTGTCAATCCCAGTAAGGCTTCAACAGTAACAAGTAGTCTCCATTCTTAACCCAGGAAGCCTGAACAGCAATTAATCGGTCTGTCTCCAAAGCTATGAAAAATTTCTCTTTGTGTACTGTAAAATAAAATGTATATATTTCATACAGCTGGGAAACAATATCTCCTATTCAGAACTTCTGGCAGCACAACAGAGTACTTTCTTTATTAAACCCTCTGAAACCATCCCCCTTTTTTTTTTTTCAACTCTGCTTTTAGGTGCACCAAAGAAGCCAAAAATATAAAAGTCAACAAGAAGAGTGCATGATCACTGGAAAACTAAAAGGATATAAATCATTCTTAGTAGGAGCACAACATTCAGTGGAAATCCTGAGAAGCTGTCAAATCTGCTGGGTTGATGTGAGGAGCTGGGAATGGACCTAGCAGAAAACATTGAGCAGCCTCACTGTAATGAAATCCTCGTGTTTGCCACACTGTCCATTTTTTTCCTTAAAGATCTTCCTCAGTATTAAGCTACTCCCCATAAATCCACATGACCAATAGCACACAGACTTTCGTGAGGTAAATCTGAGCACTACTAAGAATTCAATTCATTTTTTAAAACTAAGCCATACAATATATGATAAAATAAGCATTGTAATACAAGGAATTTCCACAGGAAAAGATAGAAGCTGTCTAATCAATAACTCATGTGACTGTTAGTGTGAACACTCATGACATTTTTAACATGCTTGCAAAATGCAATCTTTTTTTAGTGTTGGAAAATTGAATCAGTTAAAGCATATCAACATTACAGAACAAACAAGCTAACAAATCTATGGCAGAAGACACTCTAGTAAAGAGAGAACATGTTGGGATAACTACATTAGCCACATAAAAGCATAAACAAAGGTAACAAGAGGAATTATTTTACAGCTGAGATACCACTACCACAACTACTGCATTGTGCTGGCAACAATATCTTAGAAAAGGCGGAAGTGGGACACAAGCTCCCAAGTTTCCATTTAGTATCCACACATTAGTAAAGTTTATAGCACAGGTTGAGCCTCAACTATGTAGGAATGTACTCACCAGCAAGTTGGGAAAAGAGAATGTGGTTAAAAGGAAGAAAACAGTTATTCAAAACAGGTAGATATTGATAAGTAATGAAGAATTTTCATTGATCTCTTACTGCTTCAACAATAATATCTGAATTTGTGAACAACTCATATTTACAGGACTGAAAACAGTAGGACTGAGCCATGGCAGGTTTTACCTTTTTAACATGCTGAAGAATAGATGTGCTTTCCAAGAGCCTCCCAATTAAACACACTCAGACAACAGAGCAATGCACAGCTTGCTCACCATCTCCTCTCTGCATCTCCTCTGCAGCACCTGATGTGCTTCATTGGTCAGGGCTCACACAGCACCACACCAAAGCCTATTCTGGATAAGCAGCCCTTTGCCCTTGTCTTCTTCAGCCTTTTCTGGTTTGCTTTTTGCTTTGTTTTCTTTCTTCAAATGGGGAATACTTTCACAATAACATAAGCCATAAAATCAAAGATGACAGGAAGGGAATACTAAAAAAGCATTTCTTTCTGGCCCTCCTGCTTCTGAAGTATAAAAGTCAATTTCTGAATTGACCTTCAGAATTTTTACTTCCCACAATACCAACTTTTCTAGGCCTCCACCTGACACCACTTGCCCAAAACTAGGTAGATAGGAGCGATGTCTATTGTGTGTAAATTAAATCTGATTTACTTATTCATTATCTTGACACACACAATACCTGCCCCATAAGAGCCCCCATAGAGACCCCTCCCATAGAGCCCTGCCACACAGATAACTAAGTGGAGAAGTGGAACTAAAACCTTGAGTACCTGTGGTTCTAACAAGCATTTTTTGTTCCTGTATTAAAGCTGCCTTGGTGTGTTCTCTATAAACCCTCCAAGGCAGGGTTTGCCTGGAACAATTCAGGCACATTGCGCTGTTGATTTTGCTGTGCTTGTTGTCTTTAACTTAAACAGCTGGAAATAAAACAGGTAAAGTAATGACAAAACTCTCTGGGTTATTTTTCTTTAACCCTGAGTAGTCATTCCTTAGGCATTATCATGGTAGGCACTGAACAGGTGTTAAATTCACTTCTTTCCTGTTTCTCCCTAAAACTTGTTTGTTACTGTCCAGCGTAAAATGCTAAAGCACTGGCATTTGTGTGTTTTTATGCCTACGGTTAGCAGTGTGAAACCTTTTCTTACAACCTTCTGTAACTGTTCAAGTTACGTTGCGCATAAATATATTTCTGAACACCAATTAAAAAAAACAAAACAACAAAAAAACAACAAATTTTAAGTACATATTCCATTTGCTTGGGAGGAACAATTACAAAACCAGATGTTGAATCCAGATGTCAATGAATTATTTTTCATAAGTCACCGTTTATAGCTACATAGTCTCCATTTATCATCTCAGATGGGAACACTTAATTTGACAGCAAACGTTTTGGTTAATAGCCAGTTTCAACATTAGCACTCGTACTCAAAATTTTATGTAAAGAGATGTGATAAAACTGTCTAATGAAAATTCTGCTATTTCAGTCCTGTACCTCAGCATTTACAAATCCTGTATATTCTGTACGCAAACTGTAAATGCTCTATATAAATGCAAACATCTGTAGGAACATGTCTCAGATAGACAGACATCTTTATATATGCAACAATATGTAAAATATATGTACAGATAGACAGACATGCATCTCTCCTCTTCAAATAAACTTGCCTTAGAAAAACTGAAAATAAAAGGTTTGAATTTACAGCACATTCCAAATGTTTATGGAGTTCAGTTGATACTTCTGGTGAAAGAGTCTTGCAGGATCATCTGTGTTATTCTCACTACTCAACCTAAACAGTAACTATTTTAGACCTAGAACTCTCAGGGCAGCGTATATTTAGAAACACAAATCTTTCCTTGATGTATGTTTCTTGCATTTCTAGGTAAAATCTATGCCAGACCTTCAGCTGCTGTTAAACTGGCACAGATCCACTGACTTCAACACTGTATTCAAGCTTCTACATTTATGACAGCAAAAATCTAACAGTTCTGCAGCTAGAAATAGTGAGGAAGAGGTTGATGCAAACATACCTTACAAGTATCCTAGAAAACTGTCAAGCTTGATTTTAGCCCTGAAGGTATAAAGCTCCACTGCAAGGCTTCATTGTAGCAGGACTGGATTATCTTACCATACTATGCTGACAAATTAAAGAAAAGAGGAAATTCACTTTCATTCTGACTGAAGTTATGATTTGATTCTCTAGATAGCATTAAGAAAATCTATTACATTTAAGGTTTGAATTATTTTATCCAGACAGTAAAACACATTTTTTGACTGGGGATCACAAATTTTCAAATCCAGAGGTCAATTTTAGAATAAAATCCTGAAGATTAAAACAAAAAATAAGATATTGATGTAGCTCTATCACAAACACACACTCATACATACCATATTTTGTTTATGTGACTGTTCTATTTGATAAAAAATGGGGAATGGGCATTTAGATTATTCCTATTCTCTAATCAGAGAACTTAACAAGCTTATGTATGAAGGAACCAAAATGGAATATCCAGTTATCATGTATCAACTCCTACAAGTAGGAAATCAAGATGCATCACAAAACACCTGTAATTTTTAAGTGGAAGGAATGGCCAGCTCACAGATTACAGCTACTAATAAGAAGACCAGAGTCTCTCAAATGCAAATTAACAGACAAATAATAGAGAACGTCCTTCATTTCATGCTAACATAGAATAAATGTATGCCTCCCTTATTGCTAAAAAAGGTTTTCAGAACGTTTCTGAAAGAAAAGAGATGCATCTACCTGAAATTTTTCTTCCAGGATTTAGATCTACAGGTAAGTATTCACAATTATTTGTAAGAAAACAAAGCACATATTGGAGAGGCAAATAAAAGTTTTGCTGAGAATGGAAATGAAGTATTTTCACCAACAGAGACCAACCCAGATGAAAGAACATTAGTCTACTTGCTGTAGCAGTTTTATGATCAAAGAAGATCCTTGTTGAAAAATAACCCACAAATTTCTCTCTTAAAAAAAAAAAAAAAAAAAAAAAAAAAAAAAAAAAAAGTAATAATATCTTAAAAAATTAAATGTGGAAGCATCAGCAGACTGCCTGGCTTCCTGATAGTTTACATAGTATGCTATTAACAGAAATTGCAAGATTGCTGTCAGGTTGACAGCACCACCATCTATGGGACCCTAGAACCAAAGATCCAAAGGGACTCTTGGGATCCTCAGACCAGGGCAGCTTTGCCATACAGACTGTTCCGATGTTGGTGGCATTGGGTCATGATAAGTCACTGTTCAATAAAGAGACTTGAAGACCATAAGGATCCTGACTCACACTGGTGTGATAAATATTTGCATTAATGTTTCCACAGAGTTCAGAGGCAGAAACTCAGAGGAACTGGAGGCAAGCATGCTCAAAGAGCCTTCCAGATTTGGAGCTGATGAAGATGAGAATACTGGGACTTCTGATGAAAAAATAAATGTTTTCTTTGTTTTTATGATGGTTCCAGACTTCTTTTCCGAGATTATTTTCCCCTGTCTCAGAGTCTGGAAATGCTACTTTTCAGAAGTGGTGGAATGTCAGTCTTACAAGAGCTGGGCAGAAGCAAGCAAAACAAAATCTAACATGCTAGTAGAGTGTTAGTAGATCAGAATTTACCTCTGACTTTTCTTTCCAGTTCTTGAAGAAAACCAGTATTGAAACATTAGAGTTATTTATACAGAGAAAATCCTGATTTTTCAATATCCTGTACTAATAAGTCAGTGCAAAGCTTTTAGGCATATCTCAGTTCCTTTCATGATTTTGTTTGCTAGTTTTAGATGCTAAAAAATTGAACTCAGTACTGATTTTTTTGATGTGTACTGAATGAAGTTCTGACACCATAAGACAGAAGAAAAAGTCTGAAAACACTGCATGTTATTTTTGGCTTCAGCTGTTATGGTCTGGCAAAAGGCTTTTCGTACTCTTATATCTGCTAAAGTTATAGGAACAGCACATCACCATTTAATTAACATGCTAAAAAATGCATATCAAATGTGAGGCAACGAGAAAGTACTGGTATACCTTTTCATATACGTCTTTCATGTTGAAGAGCTCTAGCATTCAGATCATTAGCCACAAGAAGTTGTTTTTCCAGTTGCCGACATCCATGTTTTTACTTCAGCAGCCATAACACTCCTAATGTCTAAATGAGTTTGCTTTCCCAGAGTGTCTGGGAAATGGTTCTGCTAATCTCAGTCTACAAACTCATTACCAAACTGAATTCCAGCATCTCTTCTAGTGTCTAGCCAGAATATCAAGTTTCAGGCACCTTTCACTGCTTCTTATTTATGTAATTCTTTATTAAACCCACACTTTACAGCCATCTTTTACAACTTGGGTATATTAAGTTACAAGGTTCTGGATTGGAAAAGATTCAGCAACAACTCCAGAGGAATCAAAGATCTGGGAGGGAACTGTAAAACAATTTACAGAGCAGTGATATACACAATGCTGGCAGTGGAACAATTTGATGTTGATGCAATTCAAGGGGCTGCTGCTGTGTGCTTTCCATTTTACACAGGAAGGTATGTTACATTCCTTCCTATCTCATGCTGGTCTAGGAATTTATTTCTAAAGAATAGCTGTTTCAAGAGTAATATCAAATTACTGCAGCAAGATGACCTACACAGCAGCTACATAATCTGTATTTATGAAGTACTGCAGATGTTTGAAACACTGTGCAGACATTAACTACCTGAACCTTCACCATCATTTCAAAGCAGGCAGAGGGGAATATGGGAGAAACAGAGTGATGCTGTTGCAGCCAACAAGTGTACCAGCACCAGTACAAGAAACAGAGACAGGATCTTCTCAGAAGCATGTGGCAAAAGGCCAAGGGGACAAAAGACAAAAGGGAAAAGAGGAAATTACTACTATGCACCAATCTTAAAGAAAGGGTGGTCATACATTGGAACAAGTTGTCTCACTATGAAATCTCCACCCTTGGAGCTGTTCAAGGAATTGGCCTGGAAAAGGCCTTAGGCAACCTCAACTGAGTTCCAAATTGTATTTAACTACATAATCAGCCCTACTTTAACTGGTCTTAGACCAGATGCCTGTCCGTGGTTTCTTCCAGCCTAAATTATTCTATGATTTGATCTCTTTTTCCATCCCACATTCAGGATTCCACAACAATTTTGAAATTGATAGGGGAAGTCTCAGTTGTGGGAAGTCAAACCACCATTTCTATAGCAGACAACAGGAAGCCTGGCATCAATCCGAGGAAAGCAGAAGTGATTTCCAGCAGCACACCCAAAATCCTTGTTTCTTTTAAAAGTTTGTCTTAACCTGTACTACCCTAAATGAAGATATCATACATTAACATCACAAATGTTACTATTCTAATTTTGTATTATCAAACAGTGTTATGCTGGAAATGCTATGATATGTTGAGGTTCTTAATGGACTTCTGAAGGACTATATCTCACTGCAAACAAAGAAAGACAGCAGATGGAGGCATGCCTGATACAGGAAGCCTTTCACATTCTATTCTAAATTAAGTGGATATACTATTAAAAAAATGTTGCTAATTTTTGAAAATACATTTTTGCTCTTTTAATGTTTCTCCCGTGCAACAGATTTAAGCTGTTAAATGTCTTATTTTATTTTTTGCTCCTTGTGAATCTCACTTTCATCGTAGTTTTATGGGCTTCAAATTTCCTACCGAAAGAAATAGATTAAAATCTACCTGTCATAAGTAGTTCAATCTACAACAATCCAGTTAATTCCAGTTTTGCTCATACAATCAAATTAACAAATCCAATCTAGAATTGTTCTTAGAGCTCACAAGAATGATAAGAATATATTTAAACTGAAAAAAGTTTTGAATCTTCTTCTCTAATCTTACTGATTGTTCTTAATAAACTAAGCAGTTAAGGGTTCTATCATACTAATGTCTAACTAAAATCTCATGAAGTACTCTCAAACATTTAAAAAACAAACATATACCCATATCACATTCTTCACAGCTTCTAGAATAAATTCTACAATTCCTTTCAAGATATTTTGAGTTGTTTCATTTTCTTTTTAACAGTGTTTTATGAGTTAACAATATTCTTGTTCGAGAGTAACTTACAGAAAAATAAATAAATAAATGAAATGCAGTAAGATGAATGACTAATGCAAAAGTATACATTCCATAAATTCTCACATACAGAGATGGAATTCAGAAAAATTATTACCAGTTCTAATTATCATCAGCAAAGAGCTGTCATGTGAAGTTCTTTAGCAGGGACTGAAAGTATGTACAGATCTGTTATTCAAATTAAGTTCAGCCTTAAAATATGCTCTTGGAATGATGTAACCACATAACCAATTGATTTCTACATCCTAATTTGTTTATTTCAGTTAGAGCATACACATTTCATAAACTGCTGAACCAGGCACAGAAAATTAACTGGTTTCTTCAAGTGGATACACAATATATGCAAAAGTTCTTGTTGTAATACAAGTATGTAAGCTGAGGAATTCAGCTTTCCCCTGACTCCATTGCAATTAAAAATAAAAATAAAAATAAAAAATAAAAAAAAATTCTCCTATTGTCAGTTAATTTCTCTCTTCCACACTGGCACCATCTATTTTCTTCTGCAACTATGACAGCTTTCTTGACCCTTAGGTTGCAACACTAGGAAGGCATGGGAATATCCCAATTTGAAACACAATCCATCAGAAAAATTGGCAATGATCTAAACACCTGTTCACAAATAATTTAAAAGGTATGTGCAATTTTTGATAATCTGATTTCAAAACCAAACGTGAAGATCAAGCTACAACTTAACATCAGAAGCTGAATGAAATACCCAAACCAATGGTATTTTAAAGACAGAACTTCAGTAGAAGTACACAAATATGTACTGCATACAAAGCAGCTTTCTACATAATATTAATATCGTTTTATTAAATATTGGTTTGTGTATATACATATTTAATTTTTTTTATCATATTTTTAAAGATTTGGGAGCAAAACCTTTTTTTGTCTTTAATTCTAAACTTCAGTGGGCTCAGTTGAATAAAATCTGCTTTGTGATATACTCCCAGGTGCAATTCAGACCAGCTTTTTGCTGATACTTGGAAAAATTATTCCTGCATTTGCCAGAATACTCACACTGTAAACCAAATGTGATGGCAGGCTGACATTCACAATGTAACCCCATTTCAAGATTGGCCTCACAAATTGTCAAAAACAAACAAACAAACAACAACAACAACAACAACAAAGACCAACATAAAACTAGAGAGCAAATTCTTGTATTTACAGTTGTGTTACAATATAAACCCCTCTTGATACAGTCTGGAAGAGCAATTTTTATTCTCCATACATGTATGTATGAATGTACATAAAACAACATGAAAAGTAGCAGAAACAAGGGTGGGAGGTTTCAACAAGCCTAGTCAGGATCATATTATTTTTTTAAATTATGCTTTCTATGTTGACAAGTTCTACAAAACTAGAAATTACCATGTACACCTTCTGCATAACACTTATTTCTGAGTAATCTTGAAGCCCATAACCTAGATTAAATTCCAGTCCTTAATGTGGATGACCCAAGAAATAACAAGGCCCCATAAGACTGAAAGACCTTGAGACAAACCTCTTTGGCAGATTCCAGACCCCCTTCTGAACAAGTAAGGATGAATATAGATTCAAAGGTGGAACACACCTACTTCTGGAGCCAGAAGAAACAGTCAAACCATCTAGCCTAATGTTCCCCATGCCACTGATTCTGAATTTCACCCAGGTATGCTCATTACTGCATTTGATATCTTGTTATTAATATCAGCAAAATTAATTTGTTGTGTGCAGTGCATGATTACCAACGAAAGAAGGAAACTGATTAGCTAAATAGGAAATGAGAAGATTGCTTATTCAGGAAGAATACCCTCCTGCTGCCCAAGGCCAGCCACACTGCAGCTGCTCTCCCCCCCTGCGCTTTTGCCTCAGACCATCAGAACATCTTGCAATGGGACTGCTGTTGGATCCTGGTGGCGACTATTCCCACTTTAGGCAATTATTGCCTTTTTCTGTCTTTTCTATCTCCTGCCTTCCCTTCCCCATCACCCTAATTTGTCCATCCTTCCCTTCCTTCCCCATCTCTCTGATTAAGATTTGTAATAAACTGGTCAGACCAACATTTGAACTGTTGTTTCTTAATCTCATGCCGGTTATATATATACCAAAGAACCTCTTCTCCCTCCTATAAACTGGAACGAGATACCTGGGTCCTTAGAAATGGAAAAAGACATTTTCCAAAATTTCAGAACAACCTCAGAAAAACAGACCTCCAGCACTGGGTTTTCACCACAGACCTATGACTTGTCTACTTATTTCTGTTAGGCCTCTCTCCTTATACCACAAAGCCCCCACACTTTCTGGCTCGATTGCAGTGAGAAGACCAGCCTGGAGAGAGTGTCTGAGCAATGCGGTGAGGGATTTTGGAAGCAAACATGGAGACAGCTGGAGGATGAGCTGGGCTCATGCATAGCTTTTCCATTCATTTCTGTAAAAGCCCTAGGCCAGCTCAGACGATACAGGAACTCTTAAGTGAGAACTGATCCATTTTCATTACTGTCACATTTCCATAGCAAATATAAATCATCCTGGGCTTGTAAAAAAGGAAAACGCCTAAAAAACAAACAAGATGTAGCATAATTCAGAATACTGTGGTTTTTAGTTGTTGTTGTTGTTGTTTTGTTTTGTTTTACAGCTCTATTGCTATTCTCAAAGGAATTCACATAAAAGGTAGCCAGCATGACATCTATGTTAATATATACATGTAGCACCTACAGATTTACATTTTAATTATAGCAAGAACCTTTATGTCATTTGTACAGAATGAGGTAAAGCGCATTTTTCCTGCCTGTATAAGCTTTGGTATACCAGTTTCCTCCCTAAAGTGCATGTAATAGCTACATTTAAGTAAATCAAGCCAACGTGTCCTCTTTTATTTTATGTTAAGGTAAACTGGCCTTCCTGTCCCATTGGAACCTAATTTTTCTTTATGGCTATTTAAAATCTATTATAGGTTAACATTAACATTCAGGCTGCTTCCTGCACAGTCTGATTCTGCTAGATGATAAACTTAATAGCTTTCAGTGACAGACAGCAACTATGAAGTTGGGGGGAAGGGAGATTTTCATCTCCAACAGCAGTCTATGACATTTATAGCAGTTTAATAACAACATCAATAAAAACACAGATCTACTGTAAAATGCCTGTGGTGGCAATTACTTCAGTTTGTTTACTTTGGCTGCAGTTACCAGAAAGGAGGACCTATTTTGCTTACTAGGCACCACCTCTTCTTTTCCAGTCATTCATATCTCATGTGTGGACAGAGAAAGGAATAGATTTTTGTGAACGGTGAGTGTGGTGAAAAATCAGGAAAGTACAGGGGCATTATACCATACCACACCCGACACAGAGCATATATCTTCAGCATACAGACAGCCATTCCAGTATTGTGGCAAGATGCACTAGTATTAGCATTGAGTGATATGCACACAAAATATAATCTTGAAAAAGACATTACCTCACAGGAAAAAATCTTGCACTGAGTTAATTTTATAAGAATGAATTAAGCCTGTTTTTGTTAAATAGGTATAGCAGTAGTTCTGAAACCCAAATCTGATGCATACATCACTCTACCTTGCCTCAGAGGTTCAACTAATGGATATTCAAAGTCCTTCTCCTTGTAGCAAGTAGCAAAAATCCCTAAAGAGACTTTAAGCAAAAGGTTTATGTTTTCCAAAATTGGTCTTTCTTGTTGGGAGTAACTGGTCTTCTAGAGATAGCAAATCACCACTTGTCTTACTGGGTTGCTTTGGAATATTTTCACTACCCAGAGGCAGTCTTTGTATTATGAGGGAACACATAATCTAATTCTACAGCATTTCCAAATACACTCACAGTTAAAGGGAAGAACTTTCTCGTAACCATGACAACTGAAAAAAATGGCCACCTTCACCTCTGTGGGCTTTCTCCTTTGCATATCTGCTTCTTCAATCTGCGCAGAAAGAGCACTAGTGTACGTGGACGCAGCCTTGAAGGATCAAGCTGATGCTGTGCAATGAATCATTTGTTATTAGGTGCAAAGGAATTTTAAACAATATTTCAGTGAACATCAGCCTAGCCAAAAATCCCATTTAGATGGGTTTGATCTATAGCCAGGCCTCCCATGGTTTCAAGCTTTGGGCCTTAATAACAGCAACAACAAAGTCTTAGTTTGCAAAAACTTGTCACGTATGCGATCATGTTTCATTGCTATGCAAGCCCAACTAGCTATGCCAGCATTTTTTTCACAACATATGCCTACTACATGTGTAAACCTAGTGTCCATGTTCCAGCCTGATGGCATGTTCATGTTTAACATACGATGATATTTTGATTTCAATAGCTCTGAACAGAACAGATGGTACATTCAAGAAAAAAAATCATTAAGTCGTGTGAAGATAAGTTTTAACTTTTTCATGTGATTTTCTCCTTATTAAAAATATTTTTGGTAACCACATGCAGAACATTTTATATTCATTAAGTTTTGTTAAAAGGCAACAAGCCTTCTGCATTAGAAATTCACAGCTGGTTAACTGTTTCTCTTGGAAGGCTGGAAGATGTTTGAGGATTACTTGATAGTGACAGACAGTTAGGGAGCAAAATTTACTTATTTTTAAAGAAAAATGGATTTTATTTTATGTTACTTGAAGTTAGAAAGAGCTTTTGGAACATGTGATAAACCATTATATCAGTGAGGAACATAAATGGTGCTAAGATGATGTTAAGATTGGTGTGGGTGTTCCTGTCTTCAGGTCCATCTGGTAAATGCTAGAACACTTAGAACAAAGTGAAGATGCTTCAACACTATAAGAAATTATGGACTTGAGGATTTGCTAAGACTGATAGTTTCCACACGGACAAGGAAAAAACATCAGTATGCCCTTGTGGCTAGGTTTAGCTAATTTGCTTGTGTACATAGCGAAGTGTCACGGGAGACATTTCTGTCTCCTTGCAAAGAAACACGTCAGGCAGGTATTAAACTGTTCTCATTAATAGATCAGTACAAAGCAGCCCAATCTTTTACCATTTGATCTTCATCCTAATTCAATCAGTTAACAGCCAGAAAGACAGATTTTCCTGTATCTCCCTTTGAAACTCAGAAAACGTCCTGTACCTGCTTGAATGTTTCAAAATAAATCTATAGCAAAATATATGAGTATCACAATTCCACGCACCTGTCCATCTTCATAGTGCATCATGAATATTTTTCCACCTCAAAGAATGAGGAAGTGTGAAAAAAAGAAATCATAGAATCATAGAATCACAAGGTTGAAAAGGACCTACAAGATCATCTAGTCCAACCATTCTCCCATTACCGTTACTACCATAAGCCACTAAACCATATCTTGTAGCTCCTCTTCCAGACACCTCCTGAACATTGCCAGAGACGGCGATTCCACCACCTCCTTGGGCAGCTATTCCAGTGCCTGACCACTCTCTGAGAAAAAAAGTTTTTCCTTACGTCCAGTCTAAACCTCATTTGATACAACTTATGACCATTTCCTTGGGTCCTGTTTGTTGCCTGAGAGAAGAGGCCAAGCCCCTCCTCATCACAACCTTCCTTCAGGAAGTTGTAGAGTGCAATGAGGTCTCCCCTGAGCCTCCTCTTCTCCAGACTAAACAATCCCAGCCCCTTCAGCCACACCTCATAAGACTTGGGCTCCAGACCCCTCACTGGGAAGTTGTGCAGCACTTTGAAGAGTGATTCTAGGCTGTACAAAGGAAGACTGCTCTCTAGCAGGGTTTTTAATACACAGTTGGCCATGGAACTCATTCAAACTCAACACACCTAGCTTACCTGTGCCACATGTTAAAAACAAATTAAATGCACATGTAACAGCAGAAGAGGAGGTAAGAGTCTACTGTGTAAATTTTATTCTCAACTTGTGAGCCTCCAAGGTATTCAGGGAATATCAACAGCTTAAGAGAATGAAAATTTATGCAGTCAGAAAGCCACACTGGTGTGTACTTCCCAGCCTCACTGCACACACCACTTCCAAAACACAGTGACATCACAGAAGATTATAGACATTTATGAATTGGGCTGGATCTCCTGTCTCTCTGATTAGTACCTTGGAAGAAGGTAGGGCTCAGCATAAATTTCAGAAAGCCTGTGAATCTAGTCTGAATCGGGATCTAGGGAGTTCCTAGCCTGCCCAAAACTACGAAGAGGCACAAAAGTACTGTAAAAGCACCCTTCCACTCTGTCTCCACAGAACTCAGAAGGAGGTGAGTCCCTAACCTCACAGCTAGAGGAAAGTATGGTTAGTTGGAAAAGGAAGACTTAAAGTCACTGTGCAAGCCAACCTTTCAATAGTGAAGCACAGCTGAGAGCAATACCTAACGCACACATGCAGATGTCGTGCAAAATCTACATAAAATGGCCACCAGGGCAGAAGCACTCTACCTGCCAGCTAACATGAGATGACTGAATGTTGGCTGAACATACAGTCACAGATGGTTTCACTGGAATGGGCAGCCAGCATCAGTAGAGATAGTCTGGCAGAGAAAATCTGGATGGCAGACAAGGTAAAAAGGGGACAAGTATTCCACTCCTTCTCAAAGTAAGTTGTTGTTTTCTTTTTGAAGTTTCAAACTCTTTGGGCCTAATTAAATTTGAAGAGGGAAATGACGAGTAAGCAAAATTCTTGTACAAAAGGGCTGGGTTTTTTTTCAGCTCTGTGGGGACTGCAAGCAACACATGAAAGGCAGTGTCAGGTATTAAAGCAAAACTGTGTGCCCTTCAACAGCAGTAAGGAAAACATGAACAAGAGAGAGGATGTTTCTGTTTTAGGAATGTAATTGTTTTGTAGAAAACACACCAACCCAGGCATTCCTCTAATTCCATTCACTATTACACAGTGTGCTTAGCGGCATTTCCAATCAGGGAAATCAACCGTTACATCTGATAACATAAATATTTGTTCCACATAATTTATTTTTTTAGAATTATAAATGCTTAAATAAACATTGCTTACTCAGCTGGTTGCATGAAGAATTAAGGAGCTGTGCTCTTGCAGGCCAACTGCAATGCAGGAATGCAGAGGAACATCTGGGAAGCCAGTAGTCAGCTACTGTCTTCAAATCCCAGCAGTAGCCTTCCAGAACCTGCAGCAGATAGAGACCAATGGAGACCAACTGTTACTGATCTTCAACAGGAGAGATCAATGAACCCTGGCTAAAATGAGGAAACCACTTCACATTTACAGATTTTGTGCCTGTCCATGACTATACTGTACAAGAAATCTACTTTGAAGACCATAATATTTGATGCATCATAACACCCAGGACACAGTAGCACTGGGACATTAAACTATTTTGAACCTCAGCAGCAAGTATAATGCTATGATTGGTCTTGTCTTGTCAGAAACAAGCCTCTATGTCTTTCACCACAATGACCTCTGAGTTTCCTGAGGAACACAGTCCTGCAAAGACTCTACAAAGACTGACATAAAAGTTTTTCCTATGGTATTATCAAACACTGCTTCTGTATGACTTGCCCAGCTATAAAAGTCAAACCACTCAAACACTGAGGTAGCAGATGAGATGGATCATCAAATATAATAAATCAGCTTAGTAATGAATAAATTACAGACATCTTTGCCTACTGTTTTCAAGAAACAAGTAAGATTTGTCAGAATTAGTTAGGATCTGTAGCATCTGAGGGTGATAATTTGTTGTCTTTTTTTTTTTTTTTTTTTTTTTTTTTTTTTTTTAAAGCAAAGCATAGCCTCATGCCTTTATCAATTACAGTTTTATAAAATAACTGGAGTACGCATTTCCAGATTTTCATGCAGCAATGTTATGTGTGGAAAATGTAAAGTTGCAGTCTTTTCTTTGCCTCATACTTACCTTCAAGTCTTTCATGACACTCAAGAAATTATGAATTACCCTCTGATGCAGTCTGCCATGGACCACCACTAAAAGTTGCTTTGTACCAACTCTGTAAAAAGATCACAGTTATGCATACATTTGTGTAACTCTGCTGAAAATCTGAAAATCTGCTGCAGATTTTCATGTATTGGCTCTCTCTTTATGACAAAGGTTTCATTGTCTTCTGATACAAATGCCACTGAGATTCCTCTAAAATCACAGAACACATTAGATACATTATCTCTTTCATACTTTTGGTTTCAACTCTCTATTGGGAAAAGTGCAATTCATCAGTTCTTCCTCATGTCAAATCTTCAGTAATGCAACTCTCATGCAAATATAGTGTACTGTCTTAGTATTAACCCATGCTAGACCAAATATGCTGACATCATTGTACAATAAACATCAGAGATTTCTAATCAACACTCCCTTAAAGTCAAACTTAAATTTGTTAAAGTTTCCTGTAACAAAATCGTCTGCTCAGTTTTCAAGCAAGAAATTCTTACACCTTCACTTACACCACACTTATGAATTAGGCAGAATCAGTTACAGGGTCTGTATTTGTGCACTCAATAAGAGAAAAAGAGTGCACAAACAAAATTAGTAGATGCCTTTATTTAAAAAAAAGAACACAGAAAAATAAAAAAGCTCACAAATACATAATTAACTGTACCTTGAGTGTATCTGCAAACCAACCATAATTTTAAGAAGTTGAAGAGGACTACTCACTGGTAGAAAATAGAAATATCTGATAATATTTCCTTTATAAGGCATCTAATCTGTATGTTCATAAGACATTGTAAATACTTCCTGATAGCCCAGAAGTAAAACTAGTATGGCATTTCAGAGTATAACACACAGAATAGAGAAAAGACGAGAGAAGCGGGGAGGAAAACCTTGATATACTCTCAGTTCCAGCAATTGGTAATTCTCAGGCTTCCTGAACTTCATTCAGTTCTGTTTTTAAAAGCACTGAGTGTGATTTCCTTTCATGATTGTTTTACTGAAGCCATGTAAAGTTCTATCATCTTTTAGATGTAAGTTGCAGTTTAAATTTCTCACTGTGTGGTGAAATACCTAATTCACTTTGTTTTAAACCTGTAGCCCGTTAGCTTCATTTTGATCTCATAGATGTCTGCCCAGGGAGAGAAACATCAATGGAATTTTTGTGGAACCTTCATAAGTAACAAAGGAGATAAGTGAGATAAGTGAGATAACTGCACTGAGAGAATGCTATAAGTGGCTCTTGAAAATATAACATGCATTTCTTAGGTTATTTAATTAGTTCAGAGATCAGACACTAGCTTGATAAATCTATCTTCTGATGTCACACATGATGGCCCAAACAAAAGGGATTTATTCTATTGTTTTCCAGGTATAAGAAGTTAATCCACAGATTAACATAAAAAAAAATCAAAGGGTATTTGTCACTATAATTAATCATCTCAAAATGGGAAAACTTACACCTGTTTGAATTTAGGGAATCAGTTACACTTTCAGCATCCTCAACTAAAATCAATATACAGCTTTGGAGAGTCAGCAGTAGCGACTTAAATTGCACATGACAATTAAAGGAAAAATGTCATGTTTCACAGACAAAATTAAGTCAGCTGTACTTTTTAGATCCTTGCTTAAAGCAAGTAAAGGATTCAGAAATCAGAATTCAGGAAGAACCCCAAAATGTATATTAACAAATCCTTTTATTATTTTTTTTTTCCTTTTAGTACAGCTGATTTCATTCACTAGATTTCTGTCTCTCTAGCTATTTATATGATCTCTATTACTGTGGCCACTTACAAATTTTACTGAGAGTCAGTTAAGAGTTTTTCTTTACTTATTTTTAAGGGGAAAACTCCTGTTTGTTTGCAAACAAAATAAAAAGAAATATTACTTGTGAGCTGAAATTAATGACTCTAGCACGGGTCTTTACTGAAGTGTCCTAATGATGACCACCTTCTGTGCAAGCATAGCCTGCCATAGAACAGGTCTTTGGAGGGCTAACTCCAGAGGCTGCCCACTGACCCCTGGAGCCCCCAGCTGCTAATTGGTGATGTGAATGTGATGACAGCTCCCATGTTTACTTTGAAATTAGTCATTTCTCCCTGTCCAGTTTGTGGGAAATCATGAAGGGAAGAAAAAAAGAAAAAAAAAAAATTGTTTCGTTTCAGTTCAACCAGATGCATGCTAAATAAATTCGGAATTCTGAACGGCTTTACTTTTTATTTAAGTTGTTCAAGTAACTCCTTCCCCTTTTTTGGTGTGGGATAAATGAAAATCAGTATCATATGGCCTTTCAGGTACAAGAAGATTTACCCAGGGGCAAACCAAAAGATATAAACACTGAATATGCTCTCCCAGTTACCTGAACAGCTCACAGGACCATTTTTTTTGCCTGAACCATTTAGAATATTGTAGTTTGATATAATATTACATTTGAGTAGAGTAGACTTATAGAGCTAAAGCTTTTATTATTATTATTATTATTATAGTTGTTGTTGTTGTTGTTGTTATTGTTATGAGCAGACCTTTAAGAGTAATGTAAATCACAGTTGTCTTGAAGCTGTAAAAGGTCTCATCAGATTTCACCTTTTATGTACTCCCTTATTATTTTGGCTTCATTGTCTGCTAGATCTTGGATAAAAATTAAAGAATAGAAGGGATGTATATACTCTTCTTACTTCAACAGATCTTCATAAACTGGTTCATTAAAAACAAACAAGCAAACAAAACAAACAAACAAAAACGAGATCTAGCAATATTCTACTAATAAGTACCCATACTTCTCACATATACCACCTCACAAACGTAATACTGCAATACTGCAGTACAGGTACTTTAGTGCAGTTTTTTTATATCTATATGATAAGACAGGTATAGTTAAATGGTAACTGAGGGATGGAATTAAGTTATAAATTCTTATGTAGAAAAGTGCTAATAGGTTTGAAAAATATAAATATTCTCAAGAAATAAACTAGTTTAAAAAACAAACAAACAAAAATCTCTGAAACGCAAAGTGCTGAGCAGAAGGAACTTCAATTAAAATCAGTCACCACTTCCAGAAGACTACAATGGAAACATCTTCAGTTTTTTCTTTCTAGTGACCATTTCTAAAGAACACATGTAAAAAATGTTTTTTTAATGTATAACTTTAAAGGGGACTATTTCATCATTTTCTGACAATACCACCATTCAGTGGAAGCTTCATAGGTTGCTTTCAAAATGTGGGTTTAATTCATCTCACATATTTGCACAAATCCTGATGCAGCATCCACAACAATCAGCAAATAAGTAATGTTCACTTTCCAGTAAGCTCAGGCTCTCGGGAAGCAAATCAGACTAAGAAATCCCTTTAAAAATAGGTGACATCACAGCAACTTTAGATATTGTACATTTTTTTCTCCAGTAATTGTCTCAGATTACAGATAATAATGGATAATAACTGAAGGCCCGCCTGAAGATATCATAAAACAATATGTAACACTATGTGTAACAGTGCCATCTGGTGACCACTACTCAATAAGTGAACTTCCTCATTTTCCAATTAAAAAGTTCAAAAAACTCTTTCCACATCAGTTCTGGTTTCTCCTGTCCCAGAGAAGTTGCAAAACCATCTCGAAGAGATCCACTAAAGAAACAGGAAAAGAGAATCTGCAGTGATGGATGGATCAGTAACTACATCAATAGTTTTTCTCCCCGGCCTTAGATTTGCAGGAAAGAACAAGAATGTTCAAAGGTCTCCAGGGAAGTAGCACTCCGCTGAACTGCAGTCCTCAGACTTTGCTCAGAGAGTCATATTTGGAAAGTAACAAAACATCACCCCAGTTATAATTTACTCTTTTGTTAAGAGATACTGCAGTGAATATATAGACTATACTTCAAAGTGCTTCTTAGCTGAATAATTATTCTTTTTTGGAGATTGCTCTTGATTTTAAAATGATGAATTTGTTACCATACCATTTACTAGTCAAAACAAGATGTCATTATCAAGACTCCCGCACAATTACCTTAGCCTACAAGACTCAAGATGTTTTATGCTTTCATACACCGACACTGACAACAGACAGATAATACAAACCATGCTTCAATTCCCCAGTGACTTTTTCATGTGAACTATAAATAGAGAACACCCAATGGAAGGAAAACAACTAGAGACTTTATAAATCTGCAGAGTAACAGGGGAAATGGCTGTTCTTTTTACAGACTAAACTGCATACTGTGTATACACAACAAACAAAAAGACAGACATTAAAGAAAGGAAGAAAGGTAAGTTTGATGTTGGTTTCCATTTCACAAAGAAAGTTTCACATTCAAAAACTGTGAGAGCACTGTGATTTCTTGTCCACTTCATTGGAATAACTTTGAGCATTTCTACTAATTAAATAATTTATATGTTTTCTGTAACTTTCTCATCAAACAAGAGATATTTCCCTAAGATGATGAAAACAAACAAGTTTGCAGTCACTTAATATTTTCCATAGAAAAAACAGACGTGGTTGTGATATCCAGGACTTCAATTTCTTGCTAGTTCAGAGTCCCTGTTTTCAAAAATCTGTTTTGAGTCAAAGCATGACCTAGTAGTCATCAGATATCTGAGATATATAACAACCACGCAAGGTATGTAGCAATTTTGCAGTTTTCAAAGACGTTGTGTGGAATATTTCTGATACATTCATTTGAACTTATTTCATGCAATTTTAAGGCAATCATTTAAAATGCAAGTTGTATCAAAACTTCAATCCACAAATTCTATGGTATAAAGTTTACGACTGAAGCATAAAATTCTGAAACACTGAGAATTTTATTTGACTTTTAAATAATTTCACCAAAATGTATAATATGTCCAAACTGAACTGCTTAGCTAACACAACAGTCAAAAGCCATAGAGCAACAAAGAAATTTAAAATTACCTATATTAAAGGAAAAAAAAAAGGGGAGGGGGGGGGGGGGGGAGGGAAGGGAAGAGAAATGGAGGAATGAATCTGGAATGATGACAATCTCAGGATCATCTAACTGGGATGTGATAATTTCATCATAGAAAGCAAAGACAGACGAGAACCTTGGAACTAAAGCTAGTTCAAATTCTGAACATTTCTAAAGTCATAGAGTACTATTTTAAGTTCAGCAATCTATAACAAAAGGACTATTTTATGCTAATAAAGTCTACACTTCATGACAAAAAGACAAATGATTAATTGTTTAAATCACAAGCATACATTCTTTTGTTATGGCTTCCACTCTACACCTTTCCTAGTGTTTATCACCGTCCATCTTCCACAGAATTCCCTTCCAGAAACAACAGCATGCACACATGCACAAACACACACACACAGAGACAACCCAGTTGTTCCTAAGTAAAATTACAGATATACTCAAATAAAATCAGAAGAAAGACCAGTCCACATGGTCTGCTTCCTCAATACTGAGACTCATTTCCTGCTTTCTCACTTCCATGTGAAGTTTAATTTGATGATGGTTTCCATTTTTAGAGAGCAATTTTCTGAACTACTATTGAGATCTGAATCATCTGTAAATAAAGATGCCTTTAGCTTGGCATCAGTTATTCTACAGTATTAGACTTTGTTCTTGCTATAATGACTTCTTAGACATAATTTTCCCCAGATTCTGATAATACTAAATTTAGATCACAGCAGATATTTTTTATTACATTCTCTGGCATCTTTGCACCACAACCAACGTCTCATACTGGTTGAACTGAGTAGTACCGCTTATTCATTCCCATGACTTCTTTAGCAAGAGTGGTGCAACGTGTCAGTGAATAAGATAGTAAGCAGAAAAAAATATATATTTTTTCAGATGCTTATCATATGTTTATATAATCATATTTATTAATAGATTTCCCCTCTTTCACTCACAATTTTAGTTTCAGAAATAGCTGAAATCTAATCCTCTGTTACCACTTTCTTACATGGTTCCAGACAAATAAATACAGACCTTCATTTTTATACAGAACAATTGAAATTTCAAAATTTCCAGAAGAAAAGAATAATTTCCAAGACCTCAGCCAAAATTCTATAGATGTTAAAAATCGTAATAATATCAGATTTTTAAAACTAGATTCAAATAAGCAACAAAAAACTTGGAACTTGCCTAATATTTTATCCCCACAGTGATTGCAGTGAGAGAAACTAATTTGCCAGAGGTTGGAATCAACACAGGAGATAATAGACAGCCCCATGGTTGACTCTAGAGAGACAAGAAATGTATTGGAAACATTATTTTTTAAAAGTGAGAGAGAGGAGGGAATGTTTCTAAGCTGCATGGAGTAGGAAATCACCACAAGGCTGGTTAGATAACCTCAAGAAAATTAGGTAAACATAAAACATTTAAATAATAAGCAAAACAAAACTAATAATATTTTTTCTCTCTAGTAAGAGGTTTTTTTGTGTTTTGTTTTTTTTTTTTTTTTTCCTAAAAGACTCATCAATAAAACACTTGAATACCTCTTGATAATACATTATGTCTAGATCATGACAAATGATCATACTTCCAAGTCCCCAAGACTGAGGAATCACCTCAGATCCACATCACAAAGTGGACACAAGATCCATCAGATAGATGCTGACATAAGTTTATGTCCCCTCTCCTGCTTCATATCTTGTTCTCTTTTTTGGTTTGGCTTGTTTTTTTGCACAGAATGGACATTATGCAGAGCAAGCTTCAGTTGTGTCCCAGATTAAATGAATGAGGAACCAGTGTTCAGGCAAATGCTACAGAAAGAACCTGCCTCACACATTAGACAAAGCTGAAATTGTATCAACTGCATCTGGCTCTATTTGCTTTTTAATGATTTATATGTGTGATATTTTTGCAATGTTAGTGCTAGATTTTCCACATGCTCTTTTATTAGCAACATCAAAGTTGATATCCTATATGTTTCCTATAAATGCTTTGTACAGTTCATGTTCTCAGCTTTTTCTCTATGTTTGTTTTGTGTTAATCTCCAATAGTGAGGCAAAGCAAAAATTACAATTTAAAACTTGACCAAAAATTAATTATTTCTGTCTTCTACATTTAAGTCAAATGCATAAGACCACTCAAGGGTTCTGCATCAGCGTTAAGTAATATTTTGCCTCGACATATTTTATGTTCATACTTTTTTTGTACTTTCAGGCTACTTGGCAATAACAGGTCTTTCACAGTGATAGTTTTCCTCTTTTGGCAAAGACCAGTTTTTATTCCTTTCCTCCTAGCATCTTTGTACACTTGGCCAGTCCACTTGCCTTAACTCCTTACTGTCAATAACTTCAATAATTTGACCATTAGTGAAATCCCTAACTCAAATTTATTTTATGGTCTTTTGAATAATTTCTTCCAGTAAATAGGTGCAGAAGCATCTTCAGATGTGATCAATAACCTACAACTACAAGGTTATGCCTTGCTACAAGCTTATCCTTTACCTCTCAAGATCTTTTCTTTTTAGTAAAGGTATCATCTCATTAACTAAACAGCCCTTTCAAAATGATCTGCAGCAAGGCTGAACTGAACTCTCAAATATTAACATTCAAACACCTTATGTCTATAAATTAGATGGCTCAAATCTATGAGAAAACTGCCAGAACTGACAGAATTCAGTTCCACTCATCTGCCCAAGATGCTGGCATCTAGAATACAAGCTAGCTGTGTGGGCAGACTGTGCAGAGAGAACAGCACCTTCAGACAGGCAATTACTCCTACTCAGAGTATACCTACAACGGTCTTAAAAGGTTAAATTTAGGCGAGGTACATCCTCCAGTGATTTATGTAGTTGGCAGTCAATAATGTCGTGTCTGACAGTGTATAGTTATTCTTTGATATCCAGCCTACAGTAGTAAAAGAAATCAATAATGTATCTCAGCCCAATAACCCATCCTTGCCTGCAAAACATTTCCTTTTCCTTTTCTCCACAAACATGTAATAATCAGCATAATGGCTACATGTTCACTCCGTTTCTAAGTAAATGTTTTATTCCAGTAATTCTCTGTCTGTGGAAATATAAGTGTTTCAGAATACAACTCAATGCTTGATAGATACAATAAATCTTTCTCTGTTTTTTCTTTTGCCAGTATTCTCATCAGTGTGGTTTTGATCAGACATAACTCACAGTATTTTTATGATTTTTTCCTGAACTGGTTTATTTCCGCTATAATTAAGCCTTTTTTCCTCTTTGAGGTTCTAAGACTACCACCATTCAGTAAAATTGATGGTATTCGCACTACTTGAGTCTGATACTGATTTCAAGTATTTCTACTTATTTTCCAGATGTTTTTTACCAAGTTGCTACCTAATTGAGCTATTTTTTTTATATCCATCTAAATATTTGCTTTAATGGGAGCAATTTCAACAAGGAGCATTGGCAGGTACTTCACAATTTCTATTTTTGTCTGTAATCTATGCTGTGCTAGTCAAAATAATAAAACAATGACCCCCTTATAACAGCAGATCTGAGGTGTCTACAAAGGCAAAAGTTTAGAAACATTCCCTTAGGAATTTTCATTCCTTGGCAAACTTCAAGAAACTAGACTTCAAGAAACTCAGCAAGTTGAATGAGGAGGTTATCATTTAATAGGTATTAAAAAGCACCCTGAGGTTTTGCACATTAAAAGCAAGTCTCTTCTCACAATTCTCATTCCTAGACTCTCTTCAAGGTTTGTGGATCCACACAGCAATAGAGACATGGAGTACAAGTAAAGAAAACAAATATTTTAGGATACCAGTAAAAGGATCTGAGTAATTTCCCTAAATCTCATTCCAGAAACTTCCACTACTGTAGAAAAGGTTGGTTAGTCTAGGTATTTTATTCTTTTAACAGACTGATCAATTCTAAGAAATAAATCACCTGCTCTGCAGTATAGATGGAAGGACAAAGGCAGACTTGTAAGTCAGCAAGAACTGTACCATCCCCTGCTGTATCATCAGTTCAGCTTCCACCCAGGACCACAATCAATGTTTACATGAAATGCAGGTTTTTTTAGGCAGTATTTTCACAGAATCATAGAATGGTTTGGGTTGAAAGGGACCTCAAGGATCATCAGCTATCCACCTACCTGTCACAGACAGGGTTGCCAACTGCAAGACGAAATACTAAATCAGGTTGTCTAGAGTCCCATCCATCTTGGCCTTGAAAACCTCCAGGGCCAGGGCATCCATGACCTCTCTGGGAAGCCTGTTCCAGCACTTTATCACGTGTCTGAAAAACTTCCTGACATCTAACCTAAATCTTCACTCCTTTAGTTTAAAAACATTCCTCCCTGTCCTTTCTCTATCTACCTGTTTTAAAAGTTTACTTCCTTCCTCTTTAAGTACTGGAAGGCTGTAATGAGGTTTCCTCATCCAGACTGAACAAGCCCAGCTCCATTAACCTTTTTTCAAAGGAGAGATGCTCCAGCCCTCTGATCATCTTTGTAGCCCTCCTCTGGACTCTCATCAAAAGCTCCACATCTTTCCCATGTTGGGGGCCCCAGACCTGGATGGAGTACTCCAGACAGGGCCTCGCAAGGGCAGATTAGAGAGGAACACTCACCTCCCTCTCCTTGCTGACCACCCCTGTTCTTACACGGCTCAGGATGCCACTGGCCTCCTGGGCTGCAAGCACATGCTGTTGACTTAGGTTAAGTTTTTCCATCTACCAGCACCCCTAAATCCTTTTCCGCAGAGCTACTTTAAAGGAGTTTTCACAGTTTGTGTACATATCTGGGACTACCCCAACCAAAGTGCAAAACCTTATACTCTGCTTTGCTCAACCACATAGGCCCACCTTTTGAGATTTTCAATAGCCCTCTAGATGGCATTCCATCCTCCTGCCAATATCAACCACACCACTTATCTTGGTGTCAGCAAATCTGCTGCAGGTGTATCATCTATGTCACTGATAAAGATGTTATAGAGTACTGGTCCCAAGACAGAACCCAAAGGGACACTGCTCTTCAATGGTCTCAATCTGGACATGGAGCTATTGACCATAACCCTCGGGCTATAGCCTTCAAACCAATTCCTTATCCATGGAACAGGAAGTCCTTTAAATCCATCTCTCTCCAATTTAGATACAGATGTGTCTCAGTAAATCATCCACCTATAATAGAGATGAATATATAACACCCATCTTTCTAAGTTCCTCCTATTAAAAGACCTTGTAGAGAACTCAATACAATGAAACTCAAACAATCAATATGAAGAAAGCCTTATGGTATGATTTGTAAGAGCTTTCTTAGATGTACTCTGCAGCTAAAGTTCTCAATATGTGGCACTGCAAATAGCAAAACAACATCAAACAGAACAGCCACTCCAGACAGCTGGTCAAAATTATTTGTTTTTGTTACACATTCATGTTATAATGTTTAAAATATGCTATGATCATTAGTTAACAATTACTGAAATCAGGTAGTACAGCTGTTTAATCAGCAGTTTAACTTTACTAATTCTATGATTGTACTGCTCACTGGAACAAGGGACTTGATCTGATTGTTACAATTAAACGTGCTTTAGTACAAGGAATTATCCTTTCAGCTTGGTCAAACCAGACGGTTTAGTTAAAGTCCAAGCTTCAAACAATTAAGTAACACTGAACCAGTGTGCAACTCTCTTAAGATAGATGGCTAAAGTACACTGACTTCAGCTTCTCCAAGTCCTCCCAGTCTACTGGGGACAATCACACCTCTGACCATCTGCAAGCCTATGTCAATTGCATCATCTCTTTTTTTTTTTTTTTTTTTTTTTTTTATTGCTGATTATGGTGCTTAACCTTTCTGGCAGACCCAATGAAGTAATTACCTCTGCAATGATCATTTAAGCTTTGCTTTGACTATAGAAAGATGAAGGATTACAATTCATCATCTGTAATCGTGTCACTTTGCAATTCAGCACAAATCCCTGGGGCCAGGACTTTTGCCTCAGAAGCAGTCTCTTCTCAAACCCCTGAAAGCCTTGCCTTGGCTGCCCATTCCAATCCTAAATCTTCTCCTTCAGTGACTAGACATGACTGTTATGTTACTCAGATCCTACCATATCATTTTGCATTTCATGACCTCATTAATTCTTTTACTTCAATACCTTTTGCCATGTTGTCTATTGTTTTGGCCTTCAGGAAGCCCTTCAGTTAAAGTAGTTTTTTTAAATTATCATTTATATATATATATATATATATATTTACATATCTATATCTATAACTATTTACCGAGGAAAGATTGACCCTAGAATATATATTTGAACATAAAGGATTTACTTCACAGAAAGAAGAGCTTCTTTTCAGACTCCAGTAAGAGCTAAAAATCAAGATTCACATTATTGTTATCAAATAAGAATCTTTCCAGAATGCAGTAACTTAACCATAAACACACATGGAAAAACAACAAAAACAACAACAAAACAGGCTAAATTCTAGTATTACCCAAATTTCTTTGCAACTATTAATTGCAGATAAGCTTCTGAGTTTCAGTCTTGCCAAGAGCCATTGACAAGTCATCATCTGAATCTCACTGAGCTAAGACTGGACAGTTAAAATGGCCTTTAATCATCTGCCAATCTGAGTAATTAATGCAATTTTGATTCTTTGTGGTAAATGTTATACAGACATTATAGAAACTCTACTCAAAAGCTTAATTTGCTTGCTTTCTCTACCTTATAAGTGACATAACCTTTTACTAGTCTGGTGTGACATTACTAAATTATTTTAGAAGATTAGTCAACAATGCATTAAAGAAACATTTCCCCATGCATTTATTTTATATCTCAGATAATAATTCTATTCTCAAATAATAATAATAATTAAAAAAAAATAACATAATATATCAATGTTTAAGTTGCTTCCAAATTTAAACAATATATTTGAACTGAAAGACAAATGCAGTAGTCATAAGTTTTTCATCCAATGAAATGTGACCTATGCTATATTTGAATTAGAAGCAATATTGGAAAGAGAGATGTATTTTAAATGAAGACTGTTCTTAACTATATAGTTGCCTCCACACACAACTGCTTTTACGTAGCTTCTGTGGGAAGTTGCTCCCTTGTTTGAACCACCTTCAGACACCTGTAATAGTTTTTCAAATAAAAAACCAAGCTCCTTCAGGTATTACATAAAAGCAAAAGTATAATTTTAGTCAGAGCACCCAAGACAACTGTCTTGAGAGCAGAGGCAGAAGGGTGTTCAAATCCATGCCCAAGTCTCTCAAGTCTGTCTCTCAAGGCTACAACAGACAGCCCTAATGACAAGCCTATGGGCTTTTGTTCCAGTTTCTTCTATGGCTGCACTTCCACTTTCACATACATAAATCAGTGACTGGGAACTCAGATGTGTATCTACTGAATTCCAAAATTGGACTGTAGCATCATATTTTAGATTTGACCAGAAATGTTACCCTGGAGCTTTCCAAAACACCACATGGATCTTCCTGCTTAATAAACTGCTAATGGCCCAGCAAAATGGAGCAACAGACATTAAAAATCAAAAACTTGATTAAAATAGCAGAACATTGCAGATGATGGTTACACGCCAAAACAATCAATCCTGAAAAAGCTGTGAAGACAGGGTTAAGAAAGACTGCATTAAGCCACTAGAGACTTCTCAGGGACAAGAGAAAAAATGGAAAGATATGACAGAACACCGGAGTATTTTTTAGGTATGTTAATTCCATCTGTCCCCCAAAAAATAAAAATAAAAATAAAAATAATAATAATAAAAAAAAAAAAAAAAAAAAAAAAAAACACACCAGAAATATCATGACAAAACTGCAGCCTAAAATAAGATTTCATGGCCTGAAAGGCCCAAATGAGGGTCAGATAAAACATAGTAAGTTGGTTAGATGATGGAGCTTATTACCTTTTGATTTTGGTGATCAGAAGCTCCTCGATCACTATAAAATATACAATGCATACAAAACAATTGTCTTATACCACATACATATGTCTAATAGTAGATTCTTAAAGCAGTCTTTAGGGATCTCAACAGGGGTCAGTTTTTAAGGATATTTCATACCTCACATTAGTCAACCAGTGAAGTAGGTGTAATTTCTCAGCTATGGTAAAGCCTTGTTCACGCTCTTACTTACAGTATTTCCCAGGATCAAAACTTCATCTATGCAGTCCTCAATACTCTCCCCTCTAGTATGTCATCAAGAATGTGTTGTATTTTCCTGTGAAACACCTCAGAAGCCAAACACAACCTAAATGACAGTTTGAGGAAACTGTGTCTCAGAGGGGATGTTGAATGTGTGCAAACACATGCTCTGTTTTTGTAAGGGCACCAGCCAGATCCCTGCTGATGCATCAAGTGCAGAAAAATATTTGCCACCAATTCCAAGCCCCAGAATTTATCCTGTTGTAGGTAGTGGAAAAATGTGTCTTTTTAGTTATTTGATTCTGTTGGACCTATGCATAAATGAAGCACTCTGTCCTCCCTGCTGTGCACAGACCTGTAAGTCTATCCACTTGGCTGGGCTTCTAAGTACGGTGAGGTCCAAACCTTTCCTATCTGCATTTTAGCCTCTATTCAAACTGGGAGGTATTTGCCAACAAGAACAAATCACACGATAGGTGTGGGGGAGGTCTCTGTGTTTCTAGCGCAAGCTTTAACCTTTGCTCTTTATTGAACTCAGCCAGCTCTTTAAAGCTCACTAGTCTCCCACAGTCCCAATGTGTTTCAAATCTGGAGTAGTTTTTAAACTTGAATTCTGTAACTCAGACCTACTTCTTATTTCACCCCCAAAACTGTTTTCTAACTGTGACTTGTTCAGAGGCCAATTACCCAATGGAAGTTTAGTTAACCATTTGAATGAAAGAGGGGCTTTATTACTATATGAATCATTTCCTCTCATTCCAGTAATTCTGCTTGAAAGGTACTGGTTGTCTCAAGAAGGCCAGTGACAACAGATAGAAGAACAGATACTCAAACTCCTTCACCTTGAGATTAGATCCAAGTTCTCTTCAGGGATTCTAATTTTAATGCTCTTGGTAGCACTATTTCTGGCAACACTGTCATTTATACTTTAGTCATGCTTAGGGATCCCAGCAATCCTGAATACCCTCCTGTGCTCATCAAATGTATTTTAGAAATGTAAATCATAAACACTTGGAATATAAGCAAAGAAAGGATAATTTCCTTTTCATTTTAAATGAAGCAGCAAAGTGTAAGGTCTTCCAAGTAACAGAATAACACTTATGCCTCCTCCTTCTTTTTGCTTAACACCAGGATCGTTACAGGAAGCAAAACTTTAGCTCTTCGCAAGCACATTTCTCTTCAATACTTCATGATAAACAGTAACATAAACGTAGCAGACTTCTGTCACAAAGGCTGAAATATCTGTTGTATTGGAATACTACAGATACATGAGATACTGTGGTAGAAGAATTACGAACAAAAAGTTTCTCCTAGCACCACTCCCTCCAAGCCATGCTGAAGCGAAAAGCATGTTTTCACTCTCACTGAATGACCTACTCTCACTAAACACAACCCTCAGCAGGTTTCCATTGAAAACAGTGTCTTTATAGAAGATACAAAAAAATATGGACAGCAGAAACATCTCGCCACTCTCCAGGAATCATCATGATTTATAGCGTACAGTGTAGCTGTCAGAGGTTTTAAGCATGAGAAAAGCAGAAAGTTCAGATTGACCAGGAATTTGACAGAGGAATCTTTCTTTCATTAACTCATTACAAAGAGGATCACATGATCAAAATCTACCTTTCCCCCAACTCCACAACATAAAAGAACTCATCTGTAACATTTGAAGAAAAACATCTTAATTATGATGAAAGAGGTCATACCATAATAACCAAATATCCTCTATCATTAATCTTAAATCTTATTAAAATTGAGACATATAAATTAGCAGATCTATTTCTTCTAAACTATTACGCCATGTTACTTTGCATAATACTGAGCATGGTTTAACTATGCATACTGTTTTAAGGTTTGCAGTTCTAAGGTCTGAAAAGGCTTTACTTATCTATGCTAGGAAGATTAGAATAACCTCCCTCTCTAAGCACAAATATGCATTGTAGTGTAATTGTCCCCAAGCAGAGGAATACCTACTGGTTAAATCATAGAATCATAGTCCTCCCTTTACCATTGTTACCACAAGCTATTAAACCAGATCTCATAGTTTTTCATCTAGATGCCTCTTGAACACTGCCAGGGATGGCGACTCCACCAACTCCCTGGACAAGCCATTCCAGTGCCTGACCACGCTCTGAGAGAAAAAGATTTTCCCTATGTCTAATTATCCATGATTCATTACTACATTGTGATTTTCACTCCTGTTGTCTTATTAGTGCTACGCTTGAGATCTGCAGGTTCATTTTTCACTGATAGAAAATCTTACTGATGAGGAAACAAAGACAATATGAGCACATAGTGTCAGGGAATAAATGTATGGTTATATGGGAAAAACAGTCTTCCTTCACAGGAAAAATAGGTTGTCATCCATGCTGCAGTTTTGATTATCTTTGTCTTACTTCCTTTAAGTACCTTCTTTTTTATCCAGATTGAATTGCATTTAATGACGTTGACAAAAATCAGTTGCCAAACCACCCCTTTCCTTATTTTCATCTCTGTGAACAAAGTCTGAAGCTCACATTGCAATACTACTATTTAAGTAGCAGTCTGAGGAACAAACCACAATAGTACTTTCCCTTTTTCATCTAGTGAAGCTAGAATATTTATTAAGCAATTTCTAATGCATCTAATTGGAAAAAAAAATGTAAAAAATAAATCAGTAAAACCAACATCAAGGAATGGAAATATTATATGGATAAGATTTGGCCTCTGTGATGTGCTTTAGACTAAAAATCACCATGCATATGTCATTTAAATGTAACTAGTACTCTTTAGATTGGAAACAAATTTCTCTACAAATAGCCAATGGGAGAGGGGAAAAAAGGAACCGTGGCCAACAAAAAATTGGCTTTCTTAAGAACTATTAATAAAAGATCCGATGAGAAGGGCATTTGTCTGGAGAACTGGGTAAATATGAAGTATTTCCACCATTCGGTTTTTCAAACAGTAAATCACTAAAACATAAGCCAGTATCAGAAAAATAGTCCAGAGCCAACACATCTATGGTCCAAAATGAGTTGGTTAAAATAACTTAACAATTATACCTCTTACAAATATGTTTATGTTCTAGTTAGGAACTATTTTTAAAATGCTCCAGAAAGGCAAACAGCCATACAAATAGTTTTCTGCATGAAGTGCCAACTGAAACATGCATGTAATAACATTGTGAAATTACATTATCTGACACATTTCAAAAGCTTATTCAGGTGCTTATTTAAGCCCATAAAACCTGTAGGGAAATAAAGACAGGATGACATTTCAGTCAGCTTACCATAACATTTTTCTAGTGAAATTGCATAGCAACATATTAGATGCTGAAAAAAATGTCAGCAGTAAAAATAAATGCTAAAGCCTTCTGTGGAAGACTAACGCAGCTACTGTTAAGGTAACATCAGTATATTTAAAAGGCACGATAATTTTAAAAGCAGTTTACAGCATCAAATGTATGCAATGAAAATACTGTAAAACATCTTCTACACTCTGAAACAAGAAAACAAGGCAGTTTATACCACATGCTGTGTGAAATCTGTGTTTCAGATCATTCTGCCAGTACACACAATTTGGAGGAAACCACCAAACTTTTCATTAATCCGTGAACAAGCAGACAAGGATATCTCAGTGTCAGAGCTTTTCATAGATAAAATAAATAACCAACAAAACATCTTAACATAGCCATCAGTTCACACACCGGATTTGAGACACACCACTCTAGCTAGTGTGATTTCTGGTCCGAAAAAACTAATCAGAAAGCTTGAATTGAATGGTATGAAAGGTCTTGATCATACCTAATTGAAATTCTTTTAGGGATGGAGAAACCATGACAAAATATCCCTCTTCTTCTCACAATCTAGTTCATCTGCAAGGAAATTCAGATCAGAATACATAAGAAAAGGGATATTTAAAGCAAGAAATGAAAGGAAAAAAAAAAAAAAAAAAAAGAGCAGTGATTCTGAATATCACACAGGGAATACAATAGACAAAGTTATTCAGAATCTATAAAGTACCAAATCATGAAGTTTTAGTCATCTGCTTCCCATAACAGTCACTGGTATATTCTTTTCACACCCAGATAGCCACTGAAGTTGTACCAAAAGAACTGTCAGATGAAGATCTAGATGCTAAACGATTTAGTTGGAAAAGTACAAGTGAAATAAGCACTTAATCATCTGAAATTTTATTCTTCTGTGCTCTCCCAAATACACAATGATCTCTTCCAAATCTATTTCCCATTCTTTAGCCATTATACTATTTCCCAGGAGAAACATCTGTTGCCTTGATGAAGAAACAAATGACATGGAAAAGCAAGCAGGGAGAGATGAAAGTTAACTGTCTTTGATGGTTGCATCTCTAGATACATATGAAGGCAATATGATCTCCTTGGTGCAGTTCACATTTTAGTGCTCTTAGCAGACACTTTTGATTCATTTTTATATCTCACTTGTATTATGTTTCAACACTGTCTGCTTCTTAATCTCAGTAGAATCGGATTATCACAACTGATCAGGAGCTCACAGCAGTACTGATGCCTTAGGTTGCGTGTTGTCTAGCTGGAAAGGGACAACCTAAAAAAATATATATATATATATATATTTATATATATATACACACATATATATATTTAATACATTCATTTGTTCTTATCTAAAATCTTCTAAAAAAATACGTAATTGAATCATATGCAAAAAAAGTTTTTCATATATTCTTATAAACACCTGCTTGTTCTTAAGAGATTCAATTACTTTCCATCTAAAGCAGAGGAGTGTTTAATTTGTTTAAGATAACAAAGCCTGAAGGAAGTAATTTATTTTCCTTCTATTAATCTATTATTACAAGCCATACTATGTAAAGAACAACACTGGGAAAAGTTTGGAGGAAAGAAATAAAAGAAATATTTTTTTCCCTCATTCTATTATACACATTGCTTTTGCACATTCTTACCCAGAGATATTCATACCAAACTCATACTGCAGTAAGTTATGTCAGCTGTGCCAATTTAAATTTATATAAATCCACCCTTAATCCAACACTTGAAATAAAGGGGCACAAAGAATTTTTAACCTGGTCAACAGCACAGGCCAAGTGAACAGTTGACCAGACAATGAAGCAACCAGCCCCTACACTGGAACGATCAAGTAGTTGGAAGCCCCACAGGACAGTCTGAATCCTATCTGAGTCAAAATCTGTCCCCACCTAAGGTAGAGGAAAAGACTGAGCTGACAGTAGTCTTCAGACAAAAACTCCATCTGTGAGTCCCATTCCAACACTATCAGCTTTTGCCTTGGCCACAGTGCAAAGGAGGTAAGAATGAGGTGAACAGAGAAAGAAGATGTGAACAAAGAGAAAAAAACAACAGTACTTCCTTCTAGAAGGAGGAAAAGCTTTTGCCTTTGAGTATAAACTGCTGATCAAACAGATAACTTAAGAAGTTTATTAGACAAAAACACAAGTACCTCATATGGATAGTACAGCCAAGTCTCGAATTTTCTGTTCATAACATTTTTTAAGAACTGGAAGTTCTTAGTTCCAGTACGTGCAACCACTAGAGAAAAAGTCACATCTCCTAATGGAGAAAAAAAAAAAATCTCCATTTTCTGCCAACCCTCATGACATCAGACCTTAAGGGAACAAGTGCCAGTCAGTGCCACCTTTCCTTGGCATTCATTTGTGTTCTCACACTCACAGAGACAGAAGTGATGACAAAAACTAAACCTGAGTTATGGGGCAATTCAGAAAGAATATGAAGCTTTTCAAAAGAAGTATGTAGTGAGTCCATTAGATTCCAAGCTGTTATTTTTAATCTCCACCTCGTGTTCACTAGCTTTGGTTAAACTTAATTCCAGAAAAGGAAAAGCTCTGTAAACTGAGAAAGCAGTTCCTGTATAAACAGCTTTAAATCAGGATTGTCATTTAATGTTATTTTTCTAAGACAACAATTCCACATGTTTCCCAGAGGGAAAATGGAATTTAAATGCTATACAAAAAACTTTCTAAAAATTTTAAATGCTAAATGTTCCTTACTCTTGTGCTATTCAAAAGGCAGCATTAATGAATATCATAATCCATTTTGAAATCTGCTCTGACTACTAATAAATCTGTAAATAGACATTCCAAATTCTCTATTCAAGTTCTACTCTAGCAAACAAAATTTAGTACTCTATAAATACTGAAACAGAATACTAATTCTAAATTTAAGCAGGACCTTGGTTTAGAGAGAACAGATAAATAGCTGAATGGAATTATTGCAAAAAATATTAAAAAATAATAAAAACAAAAAAGGTTACTTCTCATCAACATCTCTACCTACAAGTTTCATTTTTTATCACCCTGGAAAGATGAAGCGCAAGCCTGCATTTATATTCTTGTTTTGGCTTGCAGCAATAATGTGGTTTGTAAGTGAATTCTCTTGTCATCCACACTTAGATTCAGTCTCCTGAGCTCTTTTGGTAAGCTTGGGCTCTGTTCTCTTGGGATTACACTAAACTGGAAGCCCTGCTTTGGAAGCAGTACTACACACATCCCAAACACAACTAGGGACATGAGGGAACAAAAGTTTGTCCTTTGGGAAGTTTCAGATTACATGAAGTGGTAAAGAAATATTTTCTGTCAGACAAGGGTAAACCCTTAAAATGACAAACCAAGTATACACAGAAGCCTCAGCTTTTACTGATTTGACATACTTATCCGTTCTTCTTCTACCAATCTACTTGTTAATGTAGGTATGGCTGGTCCTATCCATATTCGAAGAAAGACAGCTAAGTTTTCCTGTCTTCTGACAGTAGATCCCATGAGCAATGTTAAGAATTATCACATATGCTTTGTATTTATCAGAGTTATTAAAGGAGAGAAGGGAGCCAGCAAAAGGAGGGAGAATGAAAAACAAAACAAAAAACATCTCACAAAAACAACAAAGTGAATGCAAATTTTAACTGAATGCATGATTAGATGTTGGAAATTAATATTCTATTTCAGGAAAATATGCATAGGATACACTAGCAAAGAATGATTTCTTTATACCGATTGTTTTGCAGAGCTTCTTTGGAAAATGATTTAGCATTGTTTACAGATTGAATAAATCCCACCTCAGAGTAGAAAAACTGTTCAAAGGTGCAAACAAGGCCTCTTTCACAGCAAAGTGAAAATAAAATATGTACACGTGTATTTTGCTACCATATTATTTCGCTGTCATACAGTATCATGATAGTTGCAGACTAAGTGAACCATACCAAGTGTAGGTCCTTTGTGGGATACGTGGCAATGAAAGCTGAATCTTGTTTTCTTTCCTTCTGATCATATAACTAACATCTGACTGCTTAAAAAAGGTAAACTTTCTGAATTGTTAAATACCATTTTCAAGATTCATTTCAATACTTAGGGATTTATGTGGTAACATTAATAAATTCAGTTAGAATTTCCCATGAGTGACTGAAAGACTGTTTACTATTAGGAAATCAAAGAGGGAAAAAGAGTAATTAAATGTCAAGAACCAGAAATAAATATTGGCTGAAGTCAGGGAGGAGTAATTCCTAGTTAACAAAATTTATTACATAAAAAGTCACCAAAAGCTTCAAAGATAACCTCATTAAAATATACATATATATAAAATAATAATAATGGGAAATAATCTCCTAACATAAAGCCACCAGATCAAGAATAACACTTCCAGAACTCTCTTTCCATTGCTGAAACTATACGAAGATGAAAATCTGATAGAAATGTAATATGGAAAATTACGTCTTAAGTCTCAGTTTTACACCTTTGACACACAAATCAGATGGATCATCAAATAAATTTTTCTCTGTGAATTCAGTTCTTCTTTTTTTGGTCACAAAGATGACAAGTCCATACAGAACATTCATCTGAATCTACAGTAAAGATTACTAGAAAGCAGCTAATGGTTACAAAACTCATTCCAGTCACCGTTCAAAGATTTTCTAAGAGCACCCATCTAGTATTTTCATTGTAAGAAACAATAAAAGGTAACAACAGGTTCTCTGTTATCCACTTATTCTCATAGCCTTGTCAAAGCATCTGAGCAGAACATGTTCAAGTTTAAGAAAGGCTTTAACCATTGGTAAAACTGCTATTGTTTTCTCAAGTATGTGAATATCCACTATAAGGATTTCATTTTCTCATTCAACAAATTCATTTCTGTTCCACAGATATCAAGACTTTGTAGAATTAACTTAAAGCATTAAAACCCTCAGAACTTAATTCCAAAGCCAACTGGCCATGAAATTTCAAAGTAAAACATGTACTCCATATCATATTTTGAATAAATTGATACAGCACACTCTTTAAAGAATGATTTTGGATCACATCTACGGTAAACTAGAATTTACAGAGATTTATTCATTGTGCACATAGATATATTGTCCTAATGCATTCATTCCAGAACACAGAACTGAAAGCAATATCCATTTTTCCAGTCATGTTTTCTTGCTGCTGTGTCTTTTTCCTCTTACCTTTTAGATAGGTGCACATTTATAACAATTTAAGGATTATTCTGTCATCTTTTTTCCACATCCACAACAACCTCAGATTAAAATCTTCACTGTTTCACTCATTTACCATTGAACAAAGGATTACAGAGACTAAGCTGCTTTAAAAACAACACAACCTTATGTGCATTAGTTTTAAAATATACTTAACCAGGGCCAGTTCCCACGCTCTATGACATGTATATTCTAAAACTCATTGTTTTTAATAACAAACTCAAGAAAAAGAAAGAAAGAAAGAAAGAAAGAAAGAAAGAAAGAAAGAAAGAAAGAAAGAAAGAAAGAAAGAAAGAAAGAAAGAAAGAAAGAAAGAAAGAAAGAAAGAAAGAAAGAAAGAAAGAAAGAAAGAAAGAAAGAAAGAAAGAAGGAAAAACTTACAAAACCAACCAACCAACCCAATCCACTGTGAACTGATATCACATTCAAATTCTAGTGTGTTGCTACATAGAGGAAATTTTCAGCATTTTCCTATTATATTTTCAGTTATAGAAAGCCTACATTTAAATTCCAAACTCACTTAAGAACCCAAAACAAACTCAGACCGGTAATAAGCCTTTTTCTCTTAGCCAACAATATCTTAACCAAACTTTCCATTTCCTTTGTTTATAAAGTTTCCTCTAACTCCCATGCTGCATTCAGCACAGACTCTGAGAGCACCATTCATTTAGGAAATCACTCTAAATGAGGTAGAAAACATTATGATGTGCAACAAAACTGCCACTGATCAGAAGTCCCCATGCTTTCTTGCATACTTTATATACCCAATTGTCAAAACTGATTCTGAAGAGATACAGATCTGCACATTATTTTCATTTTTTACTTGTTGCTTTTCTCTAAGAGCTAGCTCTTCCAACATACTAGAAAATGATCTTTAAGATACAATGCAAAAAAAAAAAAAAAAAAAAAAAAAAAAAAAAGAAAAGAAAAGAAAAACAAACAAACAAACAAAAAACCTAACAACATGTTTGTGAAAATTATTAGTAGAGTTACAATGTCAAAAGAACAAGATCTTATACCCAGAAAGCATTCTGCAATAATGTCCCAACTGCCAGTAAATCTTAATCCTTATCTGCAGGAACTGCCTTGAGGGCAAAAGTGAATAGCTGTCTCCATGCCCATTTATTACTTGTAAAAGTTGCCAATTTTGCCTCTTTCTACAAAGAAACACAAATCCTGTATTTGCTAGTTTTTCTAATTTACTTATACAGCTCAGCTATGTAAAGCAGCAGAAAAATTCAGTACACATTCCAGATTAAAACTGAAAAAACACAGAACTAAAAGTAAATCCAAACCAGTCCCTTTTCACACAGTGCAAGATATGTATGGCTTATTTTTCTTCTTTTTGATGCAAACAGTACACATTTGAAGGTATTTACTAGGCAACATTGGGCGAGCTGGGAATCTTTCTGCTACCTCCCAGCCTGAATCACAGCTTCCTGGGGAGGGCAATAGCCACTTTTAAAGCCATCTGTATTAAGTCTTAAGACAATTACTGAAGCAATTCGGGCAGCCTATATCTGCTAGCAGTGGCTTTTACCCAGCTGTCAAATCTGCTCATTTGTAACATGCACAAGCCATTAGAAAGTGAAGTAAATGACATGGAAGCATTTGGCTTCTTGCAAATTATGACAGAAGTAACAGGTTTTAAGTAGAAACCTCCTGCTTTTTAGTATTTCTTTTAATTACGAAAATGTTGCTACCATCTGTTTACCAAAAAAGACAAGAAGGGCTGTTACAGACTGTAATACCAGTTTATTTGAGAAACCAGTGGGAAATTTGAATCATTTATCTGAGTCATATCCCCACCTGCCCTAATTTTGATCCATCTTCCACATGCCTGAACATGGGTGCCATGGCCAAACTACATTTGAAGTTCTGCCTTAAGTTTTTCTCAGTGCAAAGAATTACTTTTCATTCAGCGTGCAGTGCTTCTTGGAGATTTGAAGCCTACTGCAAGAAATGACATTTTTGCTAGAAATGAGCAGAAATTGAAAGCTTCAAGAAAAATTGTTTCCTCAGATCCTCGGTTTGATCACACAAATAAGAGTCATAACTGCTTTAAGAAAATGAGAGGTCATAACTGTGATCCTCTCAGAAAACACCAGCAGCACTGGCATCTTTTTCAGCTCACAAACAGCCTATGCTTAAAAAACTCCAGCCAGCATTACAGAAAACAGAATGGAAGTTAATCAACTTCATGTGAAAGAGAAACAGGAAAAGACGTGGGTGTCCCAGGGACACAGTGCCTCCTCATGTTTAGAAACATATCTTTGACACTTGTGTTGCTGCGTACTATTTTGGATCTATAGTAGAAGGTACGATCCAACCCTGAATGGGAGAAGGATAAATGATGTTATAAAAATCAGGCAGGATAGTACCTAACAGGGGACAGATGACGCCACAGCTAAATAAAACTGAATTAGTGCACTTTTCTTCAGGCTGGTGGCTGTCAAAATGAGATACAGGAGGAGATGGAGTTAGCCTGCCACTGTGGAAGTTAGGATTTTCTTATAGTCTTAGAAGGAAAACATGCTTCATTTCCTTCCATAAATGCTTAAAACTATTTCAAGAATTAGGTCTTTCCATGTAGATAAGAGTACAAGTGTTAAAAACTGTAGCTGTCTCTAAATAAAAAGCTAAAAAATGAAGAAATATATTTGCCAAAGCATAATAGCAACCTCTGAACTCTTTCTTTAATTTCATATCTGGCTTCTGTTTTATCAAAACAATCTCTCCCCCCCCATTAAAAGCCACTTTGGCTAAGATCTCTAAAAAACACAAAGCACAAGTTCTGACCTGGAGCTGTCACTTGAAAAAAGTTACATTGCATGAATATAGAGGCTGCATTGTCACCACAATATGGCATTCATCAAATTGAATTTCATTAATCTGTGAGGTAATAAAATAGTATATGTTGCCTTTTGCTCAGGAATTAAGAGTCTTCAAGCCAAACCATAGAGTTTTTTTTCTGTCTTTTAAGAAGTAGTAACCCAGCAGCACAATTACCTCCTTGCTATGGGCAACAAACTAACATGACTTTAGGCATTAATTACAGTCTGATTTCATAGAATGCACAGACTTTTACACAGGTATTAGAGTATCACCATTCAGAGTAGGAAGAAGAAACTTACCAGTAGTAGGATATAAACTGTTGCTTTAATGACTTCCTCATGTGCGTGTACTTGCACCCAAAGAAAGACAAAGTTTCTGTCAATGGGATCTGTTCCTTACCATTTTTAAACAGTTGCTTGGGGGTTTTGGAGTCCAAGGAGAACCATTAAAATGATAACAGGAAGAAAGAAGGCACATACATACTAGAGGTACAGTCATGGACAAAAACCAGAAAACATTTAATTTACAGTTTGTCTGTTTCAGGGCTTAATGTCTAACTGAGCAAATTAGAATGATGTGGAGCTCTCTAATTAAAACCCAGAAAAAGAAGAAAAAACAAACAAACAAAAAACCAACACTGGGAAAGAAACATTGATACAGTATAAAGATATTTTACCTCCCAATAAATGTCAGATTTTTGTGTCATCTTCATACCAAATTTACGTTTTTCTATTTAGGATAATGGCAAATAAAAGAATCCAACTTCAGAAACATTTAACTTGGAACAAAGTTCCCCACATTTTCAAAGGAAATCATTAATAAACACATCTTGGGATGCTCGTTGAAGCAGAGAGCTTCAGAGAGTTCTGTGAAGTTCCCTGAAGCAGCTGCAGTATACTCCATCTTTGTAAACTGAACTACCTATAATTTATGCTTGAAAAACCTCATTCCTTATGGGCACACTCACTCTAGAATGTCAAAATACATCTTTTTAATGAAAATTCCAGCTGTAGAGCACTGAGATAGGTTACACTGTGGCTTAAGGCTACAATAATTTTTTGCCTTGATAGGATTGGAAATCAAAAGTTAATGTTTCACACTGTGTGAGAAAAACAAATGTACATTTCAGTAGTAATTCTTTCAGCCCAAGGCACTATTTCCAACATATTGGTATTCCGTTCTAGAATTGCTTATTCTCTTTTAGTTTTGCTTGTTGTTGTGTTTTGTTTTTGTTGGGTTTTTTTCCAGTACTGGAGCAAAATACAATGTGAATGTACTCTTCTCTTTCATGAGGAAAACAAATATATATGTATTATTAATGTGGCAAAGTATTTACATTGCTGATGAAGAAATAACCTTCATACTAATACCAAGTTCAGTAGCCCTTTCATGGCAGCTGTTAGCACTTCTTCTCACTGTCAGAAACTTCTGGATATTGACTTGGAAAGGGTCTTTTCATTTCACAGCAAGATAAGCAGTTCTAATTCTTTTTCTGTTGAAGCAAGAGAACAGTATGTTAGCCTGGGGTGGGAGGAGTTAAATAACGTTATGCAGTGAAAAACTCCTACCTACTTCTAACTGCAAACCAATACATTTCTTTTCTAAAATGAAGGAAGAAAAATAGGCTGAAAATTGTCTGAGTTGGGGGAGGTGGGGGTGTGGGAAGCAACCCACAGAATAAAAGGAAACACACAGAACTGAGGGACTGAGGGAGAGAAAATCAGAGTAGAGAAAAAGCAAGAACATATAAATAAGCACAGGGAGCTTGGGGAAATCAATCTGGGTTTTAGTCTGGATAAAGAACTACAAATCATATGCCATAACTCAACTCTGTCCAAATGGACAAAAATAAAAGACAGGAAGATATCAAAGTAAAAAGAGGAGAGAAGGGTGGGGAGCCCCAGAGACTATTTTGCTTTAAGCATCACATAGTTTATTGGAAAAACTAAATGATATTCTACAGTTAAAGAAATGACAGATGCAAAGTTCATCTGCTGTGGTTCAGCTTTGCCCTTGTGTATTTTAGCAATTTTAACTAAAATGTTACATAATTCTAAGTAATTTTTGTTAATACATTTCTGCAACAATATCAGGCAATGAAACATGGAGTGCGTCTTATTCAGATCTCTAAAACAAATCAGTAAGTTCTATAAAGCACATACTGTCAAAAGGCCAAAGCCATAAAATGCATGAATCTCTTATACAATGTGCATGAAGCATTAGAAAATATACTGTGGGGAATAATCCTATGCAGGCAGGAAGACAGACTAGATGACTTTATGAGACTTTTCTGTAAATTTCTGTGATGTTATCCATGCAGCACATAACCTTTTCTCATTAATCATATGACTTCTAACACATGGGTAGTTTGAGAGCTATCAATGTTTTCAAATATTTAGGGATTTAAGAGATGCCATCTGGTTTACCCCTTGATGCAGGGCAAAAAAAAGTCCTATGCTTACCAAAATAATAATAAAAATAAATTATAATTCAGGGATTATCTACATATTCAAGTACACAGAAATTATCTTATCTCTAAAGAATATGGGGGAAAAAAAAAATCTCTCATCTTCAATCTATTTGAATTGTATTGCACATTTATGGAAGTCAAAACAATGCTTTCCAGTACAATTCTAGTATCCGTAAGAAATTTCTTATTTATAGTACTTGCCATACTCTGACTTTTCTGTGGAAGTGCATTGCTGTTGTCCCCTGATCATCTACACAGAGTGGAAGTTGGACTTTTGGACAAATATTTATGAGACAGTTCGCTAAGAGGTTCATGCGGTTATCTTGACTTCTCATTTTCTTTAGTGATACTGAACCTGCAGAGATCATGAACCAAAGACCAGAAATACCAAAATAGTGAACAGCTGAATTGATTTATTACTGAGTTTGTTCAGGTGCAAATGATTCACTCTTTAGACTATATTCATCTGTCCATCACTCTTGGTCAGACTAAAACCAACAGAATGAAACACATGAAGTCTGTTCATTGGGATCATCCAAATGGAACAAAGAACAAAATTTGCCAGATTGTTGTCTTTGAAAATTCACCTATACCCACAGACACTCGCTTCTCCATTCTGTCCAGAATTGTCTCCTTCCATTAAGATACATTTTCCCTAATAGCCTTTATCATGGAATTATTTTGCCCTCACACTCAATGACTCAACTCCCCCGCATCCTGAAAGGAAAACAGCTGTCTTCACCCGAACTGCTCTGCTGATCCAACAGAACTACTGTAAGCAAGTCTGAAATTCTTGTTGCTGTTTTATTTGTAGACCTAGGGAAGATTGTAGAGTAAAGCATCCTCAACTTGAGCCTCCAGGGGAACAATATTGATTCCTTCTAACCACAGTGAGTTACAAAACATCTTACATGAGCAGTTCTTGGTGGATTTACTGCCTTGCCAAGTAAGTGAAGAGGAGATTAAATTAAATCATAGAACTCAAAGTATGAAATATCCTCCGCTGTTCCAGGATCTTTTTCCTCACTGGTTACAAGTAAAAGCAGAAAGATGATTCCCCCACAGATTGCTCTTTGAGGGCTGGGTATGCAGCTGGCAGGTACTCAAGCCCATATTTGAAAGCACAGTGGGGACCAAGGAGAACTGGGAAGAGGGGGAAAGGGAGGGTTGCTGAGAAGGAAGGGCTATTTTGAGTTGCAATATGACTTGGTACTCTAGAAAAAGTGCTTTTTCTGGGGAAGTGGCTAAGGGGGAGAAGAAGGGAAAGTCTTTACTGTTCCTATAAAGAAACAAAAACTTAAAATACATAGAATCTGAAGAGTGAGAAATCTTTTAAAAATAAATTCCAATATTCTCTCCTTCAGCAGTGGATGAACAAACTGTCACTAAAAAGACATGAATACTAGGTTAATAGAAGGGAAAGTAATAAAGCAGCTTGCTCCCTTGGAAGATCTGCTCAGTGTGCACTTTGAGTATGTTCAGCACAGAATCATTGCAAGTCCTAAAGTGGTATGACAACTAACTATTTTGAATGAAAATTATTCTGCATAAAAAAGCATCCCAGTCCTTTAAGAACTGATAAATCCCTAGAAAATATGTTAATTAAGAACCAGGCCAATTGAAAGCAAGAAAGATATTTCATTTTCCAATGTATTGTTAGAGAAGATTTTTTAATTTTTTTTTTGTAACTGAAATTTGCTGTGGATGCCTTCTTATGCGACATATTAAGAAACATGTTTTAATTCCTGACTAGCAAATCAAATCATGCTACCTTTCTTAAAGATTATTTTTTCTGACAGTACAATTTTCATTTCACTTGTTCAACCTTTTTGGAGAGTTACTTAGAGTGCAGAAAGATTACTTAAAATGTGGTAGAATAGATATCTCTCTTGTAACAGTTAATATGCTTCCCCAAGACTGATATGGAAAATGTTATACTTAATGCAATATACTGCACAGCAAAATGAACATTATAATAGCTAAGAAAGTTTTCACACTGTAAGAGAATTTTGAAGTGGTTTCAAAAAGACTGGGAAAGTGCCAGAAACCCTCCTAGTGAACAAGGTTGTCTTTAATAGAAATTTGCATAAAATTTGCAAAATTAGTTATAAGCCCATTTCTTGCTTATTTTAAACCAAATGAGAAGTGAGAGGGAAGAATAACATTTAGGAGCAAACAGTCAGAATAGCCTTTAAACAGGAAAAGCACCTGCTTTCCAGGCAGATCTACATATAGCAGTGGTCTTTATTCACAACTCTGCTGTCTTTCTGAACCATTTGCTCCACTTCCCTTGCTTTTATTTCTCATATGTAAAAAATATCAGAATAATTTTCCCCTCCTTGTCAGGGTGGTGGTAGGATTAATTAGTTAGTGTCTGGAAAGTAGTATAAAGATAAAAAGCAACATAAAAGCACAACTGAGTACCTGACAGCTAGAGTGGCAAGAGACCCCCAGTATCATTGATCCTAGATACAGGACAGTAACATTGTAAGAAACAACATGTGGGAATTTCAAGGAAAAAAAAAAAAAAAAAAAAAAAAAGAGTAAGAATAAAGGAGGGAAGCCTTGAAAAAGAATTAATACTTAGTTTACAGAGGCTCTAGACTTTGGCTTGTGTTCTCATTGAAGCTAGAAAAATCAGACATTGTGCCAAATGTATAATATAATATAAAATGTATTTTAAAATGGAATTCTTCCTTCCCACAAAATGCTTTTTCCAAATCTCTTATTGTGCTCTGCTCACTTACTCATTACAGTTCTCTGTCCTGCTTGCTTAAAAAAATGTACTTTCTTTGGTTTTCTTTCTACCTTCTATCTTAGTTTAGCCATCACAATTCATTCCTGTCAATCTCTTGTATTACAGTGTTCCATATCAAGATTAAATCCAGATGAGAGCTCCTGCCAGGAAAGAAATAAATTCCTTCATGGATTAGACCAGTCTGCTCAGCAATGTAATGGGATTGAAAGCAAAAGTACTACAATTTTACTATTGCTCTAGAAAATACGTTCCCTCACTTCCAAAATTTTTCTACATATTCAAAGTGGAGTTCAAAAGATGGAAATTTCACACTCTGTTGTGTGTTTTTTTGTTTGTTTATTTTTTCCCACCCAAAACACAGCACTTAAAAGGGTGATGATTGAAAAGATGAAGCAGACTGAGGGACAGTTTCCCCTAACAGTAAGTAAGAGGTCAAGCTACAGTTGTAAAACAGGCACATAAAAATTCTATAACAACATGGTATCACTGATGCTCCAGGAGCTCTCTCCTTCCATGATCCAATGACAGACATGCCAGTACCTGCACAGAGTACTGCAAATTTTCCAACATCACTGCCAGCCTGAGTGATTTATTTTCATTAACTCACCAAAAATTTTTAAGCCACATGACTTCTATATCAGATTGGAGCAACCAGAAAGTTTTACTGTATGGTGAACAGTTTCAAAACATGAGTTCTAGACAATAAAAGAAGTAAAGGAATTAATTTACTTACCGTAAAGTTTTTTGTAGCTTACATGCTTAGAGAGATATGTACAAAACAATGGTCAAAGGAGACTTTCTCTTCTTCCCTAAGTATGTGAAGATGAAGGAAAAGAACAGTCAATTAATCATCATCATCCACTTTTTCTTCATTGTAGCTACAGTCTAATTGAATGAAAGACAGAAATGTCTGATACTCTCAGATTCCATACACTCTTAGTAATAGGCAAAAAAAAAAAAAAATCAGGATAATGAAGAAATGAATAGGTAGAAAAATGTCATAAAAATCGGCCAGTACATTTAGAAGTATTGCCACATCATCAAGGAATAGAGGTTATGTGCTTCTGGTATGGGGTTTGGGGGGGTGAGCGTAGAAGCAGTAAGAAAATTCTTGTAAATTTGCCCCAGAAATACTCTAGATGCAACATATTCTTTTTTATATCATTTTTTTGTTTGTTTTTTGTTGTTTGTGTGTGTGTTTTTGGATTTCTTACTTTTACTAATGCAATAAGGAAAAAACAGCTGGCCTTCATGGAAATATTCTCAGCTTTCCAGCAGCAAATAAGGCACTGGCAAATGAAAAGCATTTTTTGCATAAGATGGTTGTTAAAAACTTCCAAGAGGATCCCTTGATTTTTTTTTTCCATTGGTACAAGAGAACAAGGAAAAATAAAGTGAGTGTTCCTCTCTACACACATACATGAGTTATATTCAAGCACGCTATAAATCCACTTAAAATACACAGTATCAATCTTATTACCAATGTATATTGATCACTGATTAAAAGTTTAGTGCATTCAGAACTTCATAACCATTTAAAAATATTATCTGATAGAAAACCTTTGCAAGGAAAAATATGACAAAATAGACTTTTTTAAGAAAACTTAGTTTCCCTGAGCTCTCTGGCAACCGTTTCACACCACCAGACTGTTTGTTTTCCAATCAGTGTAAATCCCACAGTTCCTGTTAACCTTTGCTTGACATTACGTGGTGACTAGGCTACAGTTAACCAATTCACCACATCTACCTTCTTTTAAATATCGATCAATACAATTTTTATCATTTATGCAGACTTTCCATTATATCCACATAACAAGGACTCAACTGAAAAGTTCTTGCTAAGATACCTGACTGTGAATTGCCCTTGATAGTGCTGGCCTACACAGGACTTTCACAAATTTCCTGAACATTTTTCATAACAGCCAAATTTATCCTGTTCAGTAATCAGCTAGTGTCATTTCTCCCTTGAATAAAAAAGACTTCAGTGGATGAGATCTTTAGCAGTTAGGGTCCAGAGCACAAGTCTTAAGAGGAACAGCTAAGGGAACTGGAATCGTTCAGTCTGAAGAAGAGAAGGCTCAGGGGAAATCCTATCACTCTCCATAACTGTTTAAAAGGAGATTGTAGCAAGGTGGGAGCTGGCCGCTCCTCCCTGTTAACTAATGACACGGCAAGGGGGGACTGACCTTAAGCTGTGCCTGGGGAGGTTCAGGTTGGGTATAAGGAAAAATTTCTTCTCACAAAAAGTGACAAGGAATTGAAACAGGCTGCCCAGGGATGTGGTGGTATCGCTACCTCTGGAGGTGTTCAAGAAAAGGATAGATGTGGCAGTGAAGGGCATAGTCTAGAGGGATCACAGGCATAGGCTGATGGCTAGACTAGATTATCATGGCCATCTTTCCAATATTAGTGATTCTGTGACTCTATATTCTGACAATATAGAATAAAACAAAATAGTTGTAGAAAATGTGTTCTCATTTGCAGATGAATGTACTCAGTGTAGCCACAAGAATGTCCTGTTGCCTTCCTACTACTGTATCTGCAGTACAAGTACAGAAGCAACTGTGATTTTCAGAAAGAAAGCAACAAATGCAACCAAGAGACAATCTTCCAGCATCAGCTCTGGGCGTGTAATCACTCCAGAGAAAAATCTGGAACTCATAAAAAGCCTTAGCTACCAAATATGTGACCACAGTAATTGCCAACACCAACTATTTGACCACAGGATCCAGTTTATTTTAGCCACAGCCGTTCCCAATTTAAAGTCAGAAACATTAATGTAATAGATCTAAAATAGCCAAATATATCACATGGCATGTCCCAGCAGTGAAAGGACTCCTTCACTGGGCAAAGCACTGGCTGCCAGTGCAGCCCTGGGAAATGACAGCACAAGCTGTCTCCCTCTCCCTCAGCTGACTTTGAGCCAGCTGGCAGGAACTGCTCCTGCTTTCTGCCTCCCTCTCTTCAGAATGCCTTTAGCTTTTTAGGAAAGGATTCTCAGTGCCTTCCCTTCACCTACACAGTAAGGAAAAAATGAAATGTACCAGAAGGAGCAGAAAAGGACTGCTATTATGGAACAGGTTATAACAGGCTGCCCCAGTCCTGGGAGGTACCCAGGACTAGGCTGGGTGGGGCTTGAGGCAGCCTGCTCTGGTGGGGGGGCAATCAGTCCACAAGGATGTTGGAACTGGGTGAGCTTTAAGGTCCCTTATAACCTAAACCATTCTGTGATTCTATGGTCATGAGATGACATTTCTGAACATTTTTGCAAAGGAGGCTGAGAAACATGCCTTTTGCAGGAATAATCAGACATCTGATGTGAAATTCTAATTCATATTAAATATGGGCTGGAGTAATGAGACAAACCTTTCCTTTAAAATTCCATCCAGCAGCATACTTGGGTGAATTATTTCATTATTCTTGAACGTGTCTTTTAATAACAAGGAAAAGAAGTATGCAGTCATGTGAGCCCAGACACTGCTGAGTATGTCACCTACTCACAGCACCCTTCCTCATCTGGTGGCCTCTTCTCAGCACAAACTAAAGACGCAGCACAGGAGCACACAGACTTAATTGTGCAAAATACAGATACAGCGTCACCTGAGGATGATAGCTGTCAGGGGGGAGCTCTAGAGCAAGGCTAGTCTGGGTGCAGAACAGAATGATCCACAGCCCTCAGGTGCATCTGGCTCTTGAAGAGGAACCATCTAAGCCAACAAGCCAATTTATTGCATGAGGATTATAACCCAAGCCAAGGAAAGGCCAGTAGGCTGTCAGAACAGTCCCAGATTCTGTACTCCACAGCCTTCAGTCTTCATGACAGGGACCACATTCTCAATCATCAGCAGCTCACATCTGAAAAGGCAGAAAAGAAACATGCTAAGCACAATCAGCACAGTCCAGTCTTAGTCCCAGGTTAAAGTGAATTAATTTTAGTATGTACACCTTTCCATTTTGGTACAAGAAAAATAAATAATATTATATATATATATATGTATATATCTTTTACAGTAAAATGAGTCCTCTTGCACAGCAGTTGTAGGTAAATCATTAGAACAGAGAGTGACCAAGTGGTAAGACAATCTTTAATGATCAGAGTTTGATACCTACAGATAATGACAGCCTTGTCTCCATCTCCTCATGGTGATGACAGTTTCATTTTCCCAAAATATCTGTCTGCCCATGTAGTTTAACCATGTCTGTAAGAACATCTACAAAAGCAACACTTTCTAACTCCCAGCACACTCTTAGGAAACACTTTTGACATTCTTCTCTTTTGTAGCTATGCAGTGAACTAGTTGTTGTCACATTGACTGGCAAAGAAATTTCTTTTTAAGATGTTTTAACTCAATATATTCATTATAAAATATCTGAAAAGCACTGTTAGGATGCAGATTAACACATTAAAATCTTTACTGGCTGCCACCACTAAAATGACTAAATAAATACTTCTGGTTTGCTATTTTCTTCTGAACACAATCCTGTAAAACACTAAAAATGAAGGAACACTTTTACAGTCTTTTCTGTGTTGACTGATTCTTTAGGTCCTTACAAGTTGTGGATGAGTAGTTTATTCACATGATTAACCTTTTCCTTTTTCTTTTTAATTGTTGATTATCACCTGGGAATAATGACAGCTTCACATGAGACAGTCAGAAGATACCTGACAGGAAGCATATGGTGAAGCATTTGATATGGCAGATTTTAAAAAAAGTCAACTGTGGAACAGTAATAGGAATCTGAGGAAAAATATGACCCATGGGAGGGGGGGGGGGGGGGGGGGAAGTAAAAAATGTACATTTTTCAGTAGAGTAAAATAAGAAAGTATTATTGCAGAACAGTGGGTTACCAGTACAGGCAGTCACAAACATTCAGCAGTTGGCTCAGACATTGCAACCAGGATCAAAACATCCTATGAGACACCATTAAATGACCCACAAATAACCCTTGACAAAGCATTGGTAATTTGCCATGCAAAGTAAGCTGGTTTCCGGAAGAGGGATGGCTGTCTGTCATTACGTATCTATTAAAAATCTGAAATGATTATAAGAAAATCTGACAGGGAAAAAACAAAACAAAACAAAACAGATAAGGTAAAAAGACACTTTTTCATAGTGAAAATTAGAAAATGCATTATGAGCAATTTCAACAACTGAGAAAATGCTCAACGTTTGGAAAAAAAAGATGCAAGAATCTGTAGAAAAGTTTCACCATTGTGCTACAAAGTTGTAAAGGGACAGCAAATGTGAGGGGAGTTCACAAACATGGAAATACCCATCCTCATCTCCAAACAATTGGTTAGAGAAAGAGAACACCCTGGAGAAAAATTAATGACCTGCAAGTCAGAAAACGATACAGCCCATTTGCTCTTTTTGTACTGAAAGGTAGTGTAGAAGCTAACATGATGCTATTAAAAATTTTCTCCAGTAAAAATCAAAAGGAGTATAAATGAATGGGTAAAAAGTCAAGCTGTCCATTAAGAAACTGCTTGTGTATTAGAAAACAAGAAGTTGAAAAGATGTAAAATGCAGCCATTTCAAAGAGAAGGTAGAAACTGCTGTTCTGAAATCTGACATAGCTCTCATCAGCAGGTCAAACTGGAAGAGAGGGAAAGCAAAACAATTCAGGAAAAATGGGTTTATTTTGCAAGTACTGGGGATATCCTTGGAAGGACATTGTGAAGCTTGTTTTTGTTCCTATTGGTATCAGAATGACTCTGATCTGAAGGAAAAGAGTTAAAAAACAACAACAACAAAACACGAGATTACCCACATTATTCTGAGAATCCCATACTGAGCAGAGGTCTCAGCAAAACAGATCTATTGCCCAGTCACTGTCATAGGAAAACAAGATTCTAAAAAGACACAGGTGAAAATATACAAGAATTAATATTTTGTGACAGAAGAATTTTAAAGATAATGCTGATGCAGAATGGTTTTTATAGGATGTGTGAATCTGTAAGATTTTATGAGAGGAAAAAAAAAAAAAAATCAAACCTTGCTCTTGTGTCCTTAGAAGAATCTACTACCTAGACCTCCACTTGGATTCCATACAGCTTCCACAGTGCTTCACTGGAAAATACAACAGTTGCAAAGTTGCAAATTTCTACACAGAGCATATTTATGATCTGAGAGAAAATAATGAGAAGGTACAACATAATCCCATATCAACACTCAGAGTTGCTATTTCTTCCAGCATTGTCTTCCTTTGAGTTCCTCCTCTCCTTCTTCCTCACCACTGCAGAACTTCTTCCTTACACTTATTACTAAGTTTGAATAAAAGAGAAAAATACCCCGATCACCAGGATGATTCCAAAGTGAGAAACAAAAGGAAATACAGCAAAGGATATGGGCTGCCAGTAGTAAACTTAAAGGGATCGCTTGTATACCTGCTCCAGACAATTAAGTAAAAGGTACAAAGGTTTCTTGAAGCAGTAAACTGCACAGGGACACTTTTTGCTGATCCAGATCCCAATCTAGAAAAATTATCAGATTCCCATAGTTTGGAGAAAGGTGCTACTAGTTAAACAGTCACATTTTCTACAGCACAAATAAAGGCATCATAGTTTGTACTGAAATTCTGTTCTTTGTTAAATTCTTGTAGTCAGAGCTGAGTATGTTTTCACTTACACAAGAAAAAATATATAGATCAGCTGCTACAACAGCAGAGTTGGAAGAGGTGAAATTCTCTACTACCTCTAAAACTTTGCAGTTGTTCTAACCAACAAAGGTTAATAAAAGCAAAATGTTTTAAATATAAAAGCTTTAGATTTATTGCATCCATACTACGTTCCAGCTTACTTTATCATTCAGTCACGTAAGTATAAAATAATGACTTGCAGTTGCACCTTCTCAAACAATGAGGCAAAGGATTATGGCAAGGAGCACAAGCAACTTTTGCTGAGAACAGAGACTCTACCTAATTGGCTAAGGACAAACAAAATCCTTTAAATGGAGTCATCCAGACAAAAACTCTCAACCTTTAAAACAATATGACAGCATAATAGCTTTTCCTCTCACAGTGTTCCTATCAAAAAAAGCTTCATTACTCAATAATAATTAATCCCAGGGTTCCCCCTGATGGGAGAGCCAAAATTGCTTGAACTTTTCCTATCCAAAAGTAATTGCAGATCAAGCAGCTCTGAAGTCCAGTTGTCCAGGATTTATTTATTGTTGAAACATACTGTAAGCATTGTTTAATTCTCCCACTTTCTGAATAGCTGGCTATGGAGATGGAAATACTCATCATGTTTATCTGTTCCTGGATCCCTGTTATTAGCCCTTGTAAATGCAAACCAGCATTATCACATTCTAAACAGCTAAGCAAACTATCAGCATTGGAAAACAACACCAGTGCTACCCTGGTGCAGAAAAATAGTGAAAATAAAAAAGGCATGAGTCTTTTTTTTTTTTTTTTTTTTTTTTCCTGCTATTCACTTCTAACAAAGGATTCAATGGAAAATATATTTTGAAACATCAATTAGGAAAAAAAAAAAGTTGCTGAGTTGACATTTGGTTTCTAAACAGCTGGTGAGAAACACATTCACCTGTGAGTCGTCAAGAAAAAATAGAGAGCATATGCGTTTCAGTTATTTTTATGTTTAGACAGAGTTCAAGGAGAGGTGGGCTTACAAAGAGTGTATCTAACTAACAAAAGCAAGAAAGAGCAGTGGATTTTGGAAGAAAAAATCATCTTTTCTTGAAAAAAAGAAAATACCCCATGACTGCATATTACACATACTCAGCCTAGGAGCTGGATTCTGAAAGGTGTTAAGTGTTCTGGCTTGGTTCCAACAAACCACTTAATCACGTACTTAACTTTAACTGCATCCACAGTCCTGTAGGATGTGAATTAGGCTGACCTTAAAAAAAAAATAAAAAAAAAATTACTTTAGAATGCTTGAAATCACATGCTTGTAACTCCTATCGGATTGAAGGAAATTGGCAACCTTTAAAATCTCCTGATATGTGAAGATAAAGGCAAAAATTGTTACAGATACGGCTGAGGGAAATTTCATTTGAAAATGGCATGTATCTGAATTCAGGTTTCATAGAAGCTTTGCATTTCTCACTGAGAAAAATAAATAAATAAATAAAAATCCAAAATATTGGTCCTCCCTATTCTTCTGCTACTAAGCACAACAGGAAGAATAACAGCTCACATTCTTTTAAACTTTTCTCTTTCTCCATTCACCAATTTCCTTTTTTTCTTTTTTTTTTTTTCCATTCTAAAATTTGGGGAGTTTTATTATAGGGTTTTGAGGAATTATAAAGCAGCAAGAAGAAAAAGCAAGAGACAAGACCTTGTTAGTTTTATGGTAGGAAAGAAGGGAAGAGTGAGGAAGGCATAAAAATGTCCACACATTATAAGTCTGAAATTAAAATATTTGTAGCCTCAATAAATTAAATATTATTGTTTAATGTGCAAGTGTGAGGTTGCATTTTCTGATTTCTGAAGCTCAGAATTGGCACTAATTTAAAATAGAACAGTCCTCTGAAATATCAGAGGTTCAGAATAAACACTAGTAGCACAAGAATTGCAAATGCAAGAGCAAGAGAGGAGCCAAGTTTATCTGAATGAGTCCAGAGAGTTCTGCTTTCTGCTAAGCAGTGACCATTTCTCCTAAAACTGTGCTCTATTTTCTTGCAAGACAGCTGGCACTGAACCACCTCCTAAGAGTCAGTACACTGGCCTTTAACTGCCATTGCTACAACTTAATGGAAGTGCCTGAATAACGTGATCCCATTATGTGTTGTTGGTGCACACATCCCACCATCCAACACTCCAGCCAAAGTCCTCAGAACCCCCTAACATGTTCTCCACCTAAAACAAGAGGTCTACTGGGTCCATGGCAGAATTTTTAAATATTTATTATAAACAATTCTGAATCAAAGAAAATATGAATGTGTAAGTTCTATGAGTATGAATAGAACTGGAGGTGAGTAGTTTAAGGGCTTACCTATATAATGTGGAACAAAATAAAAGCACCTTATCAGCCCAGTCTATTTCTCAGTTCCCACTTCCAGGAATTTCTCCTCCTCATCTGAAAAGTGTGCCACTAACTGTTACATGCTGTTATACCACTGGCTGCATCCCTGAGAAGTCTGTGTGGCAGTTCCCTCACCAGAAGTAGAACAGATGAAATGTCAGCATGACCAAAAGAGTAAGAAGACTCACAGAACACAGTCAACTATTTTAAATTATTCCGAAAAGAAGAAACAAGTTACAGTGCTTCTGGAGTAATGTTTTGTAGATGGAAAAGTGTAGAAGAAGCAGAAAGCATACATGACATCATAATACAAATGGGGAATTAACTAGCACAGCAACTACTTTTAGCAATGCAGATTCAGCCTCTCCAGGACTGCCAGCATCAGCTCCACACAATGATTGCTTCTGACATGGAAGATATGGAAGGCTTTTCCCAAAACATCAAGCTGTTCTCTCTCTAACTCCTTCCAGTACTTCTATCAGTGTCAATACTGCTCTGAAAATTTAGAAAGCCTCTGCCCAAATGTGTGATAAAAGCAAATGCTTGATTCAGTTTCCTGCATGCAAAAAATCACTCAGAAGAACAATACACAATGGTGGATGATAGTGGATAGTCATATTTAATGAGAAAAGCTTGAGAAAGCAAGGTAGTGAATGCGAACAAATATGATTAAAGAAAGCTAGTCCAACCCCCAAACCCAACCTCACCGTATCCATTAAACCATGTCCCTCAGTGCCACATCTCATGGCTCTTGAACACCTTCAAGGACAGTGACTGCAGCAGCTCCCTGGGCAGCTTGTTCTAATGTATCATCACACCTTCTGACATAAAAGCTGAACTTCCCTCCATGCAACTTGAGGCCATTATCTCTCATACCATCACTGTTATCTGGGAAAAGAGATAGATCCCCACCTCACCATAACCTGCTTTTCCAGCACTTGTAGAAAGCAATAATGTCTCCCCTGAACATCCTCTTCTCCAGACTGATCAACTCCCTTTGGCTTTACACTAAGATTTGGAAAAAAAAAACAAAAACAAAAACAAAACAAAAAACAAACAAAAAAATCAATCAATCAATCAAACAAACAAACAAACAAAAAAAACAAAAACACACTTCTATCATAAATTGAAATGGTTAGCAAGATTATTCCTGAGACTATCAGTTCTCCATCAGAAAATAAAAATGGCCCCATTTAATTTTTTTCCATTCTGACAGAATGGCAGTTCTGACAATAGCATCTTGAGCAGTCAAATCCACATGCGAATGAGCTGAACCAAACACATGCCCATTTGCCTACATATGCACAGAGAACTGAGACACTGCCCTTGCAGAAACCTCATTATCTAGGCTCAAGAGGCAAATGTCAGTTCCAAATCCCAGGCACTGTGCTAATAAAATTTGACCTATACTCTGATAGTTTTCCAAGGAGTCTTAAATCCATCCTTCTCCCTGTAGTGGACTGAGAAAGGGTAGTATGTAGCACAAATAAACACCGCTCAGCTCTAGAATTACCGCGATAGAGAGCTCTGCATGGCTGGCATATTTTCTGTGTTGCTTGCAAAGCAGCAGGCATCTCCCTTTGTTGCTGATGCAGACTGTTTCCAAACTCTCAGCATGCCATTCTTAGCCACTTGCTCCTGAAACTTAAAAGGAAAACAGTGCACACTTAATTTGAAAAATGCTTTGCAGATTTCAGAGCAGAAGGGGTTGGGTAAGTTGGAGGGGGTAAAAGAAACAGTTTCACAGTGTTATTGAGGCCATGTGTGACAGGCTAAATGAAACCTTCAGGCCATTCTGTCACAAGTTATTTTCACTTCTTACAATTTGCACAAGCAAGTGGGTGGTCATACGTCTAGCTGTTCTTGTTTTTCAGCAAATAGAACTAGGAGGGCTTTAATTTTTTTAATAGTTTAGCTCATAGCTGCTATGCCTTTATTGTTTTCAGATTGACTATGTGCAGCTGAACAAGTTTCCTCATTAAACACAAACACAAAAGCAGATGATGATCATGCTGATGATACTGCTTGCTGCTGTGAATTACTTCTATGGATCAGGCTATATTTATCTTTCATTCTGCTAACAGAAAGGTCATTGTTGTGGTTTAACTCAGCAGGTAGCTTAGCACCACACAGTGGTTCACTCACCCCTGCCTCCCAGTGGGATGGGGAGAGAATCAGGAAAAAACAATGATGTAGAATTTGTGGGTTGAGATAAACACTGTTTACAAAGACAAGAATGAAAGAGGAAAAATAAAAATAAAAATTAATTTTTTTTAAGAAAAGGTAGCAATGATTATACATATAACCATTCTTTCATACATTTTTTTCAAGTTTTTTTTTTGTTTGTTTTGTTGTTTTGTTTTGGTTTTTGTTTTTTGTTCCCCCCCCCCACATGATGTTACATAGTATGGAATATCCATTTGGATGGCTTAAGTCATCTGTTCTGGTTCTGTTCTGTCCCAGTTACTCATACCCATCAGCCTCCTTGCTGGTGGGGCAGTAGGACAAACTGAGAAAACTGAAGTGCCCTTGGCTCTGTACAGTACTGCTCAGTAGTAATTAAAATATCAGTGTGTTATCAACATCGTTTTACTCCTAGAGTCATAACATAGTATATAAGGCTGTGAAGAAAATCAGTTCTGTCCCATCTGAAATCAGGACAGTCATGCACAGTCTTACACATCACAGAATCAGTCTTTGTCTAAGCTATTTAAGGGAAAATAAACAGAATTTGAATAAGGTTGACAGTAAAAACAATAAAGCACGACTCTTTCCTTTTCACCTTCTAAAAGTCAAGACTTAGATAAACACAAAAAACACATTTTTTTCCCTGTAAAATACGGTGCAGAGCAAGGATAGAACTGTTTTCATAGTCCATCAGACTAAGAAAAGATTTCTAACTAAAGTGTCAGTCACAGTGACATAGGCAGTAATGGGACTGCAACATTAATAGCAAATCTGGATAAAAGAGTCCCAGGGAGAAATAAAAGAGCTTCACATCTCCATTTTGTCTCACAGCTTAATCGGTTAAAATGGGTTTCTCCTGACTTTTGATTAACTGTATTATCTTTTCAGTTTCCAGGCACATACAACCTGCAGAAGTATTGTGATATACTCAGTGATCAAGTTTCCCCTGAAAAGTAGGAGTGGACCTCCCATAACCTTAGGATTTCATTGTTTTGCTCCTCTTCTCCAGTTTGAGCTACTCAACATTTCTGAATGAGTAGTAAACATCATTTTTCCCTCATTCTAAAGCAGCTGGCCTATACAGAAAAGTAATTGTTTGGGAATAACAACAGTAAATTCATATAATTTTCTAATATCTACTATAAAAAAAAAATAAATCAACAATGCAGAGTGAAAAGACAGTTCATCTATGAGATGTTGAATGGTTCTGGTAAAGCAATCACTTAATATACTCTTCATTTAACTAGACAGTAGTCAAGATGCACTCCTGCATAAGTATTGAGAATACCACTCTTCATAAAAGGGTAAATTCATGTGAAACAGCTCAGTCCCAGCTTTGCATTGTAATGTTACTCCCAGAGAGATGGCCTTCTGGAAATTGATATTCCAGACTGGAAATTGTGCTACCATAAAAGTTAAAAGTTTTTATAGAGCAAAAAGCATACACATATGTCAGGGACAAAAAAGGAAGCTGGATTGATTTGCTTCTCTTTCTATACTCTGGTCCTATATTTCTCATCCCTTTATCCAAATATCAATCATGCTAGTCAGTCTCTATCTCATTTTAAAATCTTTACCAAAGTCATTTCAATTCTATCTCCGCATCAGAATACAAGCTCCCATTCCAAGCGCTCATTTTGTACAGGCTTCCTTTTTGTATCCGTCTCATTTCTCACCTTGACATGTATTCTACTCCCTACACCACTTTCATCTAATCTTGATTTTCCAAATTCTAACTAGTCTTTCATCTCTACCTGTAACTGAATGCCCTAAACTATTCCAGTACAGTAGTCTTTTGCAGATTTTAAAATGCTGTAATCAAACTCTTAATGAACTACTTTTTCCAGGGCAGACTGAGTCTTAGTTTTCCAAAATTTCCCGCTATTTCAAGTAGACTACACCACTTGAAATCAGTGTATGACCTTCTCTAAAAATTATACCCAGTTTAATCAGCTGGAGCCTGCAACGCAAAACCAACCATCACAATGTTTTACTTACTTCTGATTGCTCTCACAAAACTTCAATTTACCATCAGTCTCCACAATACATTTTTTATTTAATATCGCTACATCTCTGGGAGACGAGAAAACATCTATACACATATGTACATACAATATTTGTATGCTCAAATATACAATATAAGGAACAAATAAAACTCAGTGTTGTCAGTAATCCTTTACAAAACTAAAGGCTTCAAAACCAGTTTGTGATTCACTTAGCAAGTCAAATTCTTGATCTGCTACTTTGATTTGAGAGGTAACTAAAGAGGTGGTTTCACTGTGCATCTATATTTTAGAGAACTGAGTATACTTTCATACTCAATTATGTAGAGAGACAAATAAAACAACACCACCTTTTCATCTATAAACTTTAATTTTTGGATAATCAGGTAGTCCTGTGTCTGATTGCATTCTCTGATTGCATTCTTATCCTTAGCTAAGTTAAATAAAAAAACAACCTGATACCATCTTCACTACGGTCAAGTAAACTCAGGTCTAACTGGCCAGGGCTATCAGCACTGTCAGGACAAGGGAGAACCTATTCTCAACACTGGGATTAAAATAATTTAGTTTAGCCTTTTTCCAAAGAAGGCTGAGATAGCATTACCAATGAATACACAATGGAGTGAATATCAACAAGGGCAAAGGACTGTCAAAGCCAAAGATCAATGCTGACATAAAAGCAAAATGAGGAAAGGATACATGGCAAATTTTTCTGCGTGTAAAGGGAAATGATTTCCTCCTTGGATTTAGTTTGCTACATCATAATTTATACCTATTTATATTGTACAGGACTACTCAAAACATACCTTTGGAATCACAGTTTGACCTGTAATCTATTTCCTCCTTCTGTGGATAGCAAATTAATGGAACAATGATGTAACATATGAAGTGGCAAATTTTATATAAATATGTACCCAGAATGAAAGATTAAGGATTCACAAGAAGTGTGACAGCATACATAAGTATATAAACCATTTTCGTCCTTACGACCCAGGCACCACAGTACTCACACAAGCCTACAGGAGATAAACTGCATCACATCATTGATGTAGTTTGGTCCAAAATCTGTACAGTTCATTCTGTATTTTATGCAGAAGTTATTCTCTCATTTTCTTACTATTCTATACATGCAATCTTCTGCTTCTTGCTTCCATTAATAACCCCATACCAATGCAACAAGAGAGAAAGAAAAAACATCCCAAAGCCCATAGCTCATAGTCTACCTAGTACCTTAGCATCTCCCAGGAAATGAGAAAGCAGGAGATGAGAGTTTTAAAGACCTGGATAACACCTCATCCTCTAGTGGGAGTTCATTAATCAGATTAATTGCTTCATTGCTCATCACCTCCACTCTGCTTTGATTTAATAAACCAGCTATTCCTGGACTTTTACGTTAAGTAGGAGCAGAATTAAATTTAAATGCTATCACTCTTTTAACTTTCTTATCGTGACATCAGAACAAGCATCTTTCTTTTGTTTAACTTCATCTCAGTGGACCACAGCACAGGGAAAATTATGTCAAATGAGAACAAAGAGCACCAATTTATACACCAACAAATCATGCTATGTTTCAGTAAATGTATGACGATGGATTTGGGAGTTTCCTTCACCCTGAGCAGCTGTAACAATAAAAGAGCAGTGATGTAACGTCCATCAATAAAACTTTCTAAAGAAGCTTTTCTTACAGGCAGATGTAGTATCTGCAAGAGACACTCATGACAAGCACACATTTGGCTATGCTTGCCTTTTTTCATCATATGTTTGACATATAATGAATACTTGTTTTTCAATAGGTATGAACACACTATGCCACCATTAAGTATCCATTAGTTGAGTGAACACATAACCATTAAGTTAAGTGAACCAAATATAGAGATACTGTATAAACAACCAAAAATAATACAATAATGTAGAGGAAATTCATTACATCACAGATCTCCTCTGCAGAACTCAGGTAAAGAGTAGCTTGGGAAACAATGAGTAATTGGCCAGGACTCTAAATAGACATGAAGGAATTTCTCATTGACCCATTTACAACATCTGTAGCAAGAAAAAGTATAAGTCATATTTAAGGACCCAGTGCTTTAATAGGTATTCAGCAGAGCATATAAACAAACCAAACAATTTACAATGGCCAACAATTCATTGGCCCTGCTCATATTTCAGATTAATATCTGTAAAAAGAAGACCAACAGAACATGCCACGGGGCAGTGAGATAGCCAAATGACTAGAGGTTACAGAAAATGAGGAAAGGACACAGTGTTCCTCAGCCTGGCTAAGTAACGTCTTCCAGACATGAACATGAAATTAAACAGAGAAGCTGAATTGCTTCCAATGTACAGATATTGCCCTCGTGAAATGAATGGGACAGGTGACCTACAACATAAAAAATGCACTTAACTATAAACACTAGAAAGTGATGCTAAAAACATGAAAAATAAAAGCTGTTCTCAGATATGCAGTGAAAGACGTACTGACATAATCAAAGGGAGGAGAAGAAAAGAAAAAACACCTACCTCATCCAAAGGCTGCACCATTAAGTTACAAAGAGCTTTTTTAAAGGCAAAAACAACACCACATACTCAGAAACATTCAACAGAATAGTATTTATTAGAAAATCATGTGCTTTCCTGTTTATTCTACTATTTCTATTAAAACTCAGGGCCCCCAGTGAAAAGTTTTTAGAAATGACTTCCTTGCCTTACGCTGCTTCAGCTCCGGCAGTGTTAAGCAGAACTTGCTCTCAGAGCCACTATTTGAAGCACTGTGGTGTTAATCTCTTCCCTGTGTGAGAGCAGAGCTTGAGATCATGCAGAATGATGTGACACTTGTCAAAATTCTCAACTGGGGAACACAAACTCTGCCTTAGTCCAAACAGGGGTCTAGAGGAAAGAGGCAGAAATTAACTTTAACAGTAGTGGGTGACAAGGATTGCTGGGAGGCTGTGCACACATTCCATACAAGCAGCAGCATCTATAGGCATGGTGGTTGAAAACACAAGTTTACATTTCAATAAAAGTCATGCACTGCATTTATGGCTCTCAGTGAATTCTATGTCCAGAAAGAGGTGTGTTAGATGATAAAAATTTAGCAAAAATTTTCTCTTTTCTCACTGGAAGTGCCTACAGTAGAGGTTAGAAAAGCCAGTTGTACTTTGTACTTCTCCACATAGAGTAAAACTGCTTGGCACAAAGGCAAGAAAAGGAAACAAAGAGTCTGTAGAATCTGAAGCCAGGTTTTCAGCTGTTACATGCAGTCATGCAACTTCAGGGACATTGCACTGAATGGCAATCACTCAACTGGTTACGACTGAATAGGAGCTGTGCAATAAGTAGCTAACTAACAGCTAGCTGCTATAACCAATTATAGTCATATACTCATAGGTCAAAATATGCTACAACTCCAAATGAATGGCACTGTAAGCACTGATATTTTATTATTATTATTTTCTCCTTTTGGAAAGTTAACAGTCCTCAGACATAAGAATTTATGTACCTATTTTCATTATTGTTTTTGCAATTTTCACAGCTGTCCATAACATTTACCATAGTAGCAATCCCAGAATTCAGAATTACTACCATATTATAGTCTATTATATTATACTATATTATAGTATAGACTATGACTCTAAGGGGCACTGTACTAGAGCAGGTAGCAACACAAAACAGAAGGTGATCTTTCCCCTATCAGGAGAAGTAAAAAGACAGAGATGGAAAGCAGAAAATGAACAAAGTCAGTTCACGTAAGGAAAAAAGGCTATAAAAATACATGTTTTGCATCAAAGTGATTATATATTTATGGCTTCAGTGATATTTTTCCAAAATGAATATACCATTTGCAACCAGAAGTTCACCGGACATTTTACTTGTAAGATCCAAAAGTAAATAAATAAATAAATAAATAAATGCCTACTCTCTGGGCTACTAATACCTTAAATGAAACTCCTGCATTGATACCACCTCCTTGGAAAACTTAAAGGGAAATAAAATCATACAGAAAAAAGAAACTTGTTTTGGCTATTAATCTGTATACTCAGACATCCTACAAGCATCTCATTCATTCTCTTGATTTATTGTCTTAAGTAGAAGGGATAGATTATTCTTCCACTCAAGACAACAGCATTAATCCTGTTGACTTCAATTAGAGAAAATTCAAGTTCTCCATAATTGCAACTCCATTTGCTTTTCTTTTAGTATTCTGTTTCAGTGACAAGTAAAAAGAAAAGTGTCAGACATACAAACTCCTCCATATGTTTTTAATTTGACAGAAAATGGTGTACTGCACCATTACAAAATTTCACTGCTGCCTATATGACTTTAATACTCTTCACTGTGTTAAAATCAAAATCGTTTATTCTAACCACTGTTAAATGTGCTGGAATAGAGATACAAAGTCTCTAATGGAGTGAAGTATAAAACATTTAATGATCTCCTCCACTTGAAGCCTAAAACCTGAGGGTTTTCTTTTTTTTAAATTAAACTTCAGTCTGTTCTGTATCACTTTTGAATTTATAGCAGAATTTTCTCTAAGGTTTCAGAGACACTCAAGATTTAGAAACTACAAAATACACAGGAAATATTTATTTTAAAGAAATGAAGAAGGCAAACTAGGTAATGGCACTTGAAGCTAAAGCTACTATTCACACCCTTTAGAATCTGAATAAGTAGCTATTACCACAATACTATTTTCTCGACTCCATAAAAGAAGGAAATAACATGAGAAGCACCACTAGTCAAAATGAGTTCCTGGATAATGTGGTTTTGTCAACATTACTTTCAATATCTGTCCACATTACACCCACACAGTGATGTATCAGCAGTTTTTGCATATCAGAGCTACAAAAGCACTCTTGAGATTCAGGACAATGGGATTTCTTTAGACACCCATGAATACTGCACATCCCACAACCAAAGTTCTGTTGTAGCTCTCTAGAAAAAGCCAGAAAATAACAGAAACTTATTTTTTCCTCATTAAAAGGACAATTACCACTCTAATTTTCATATTCTCATGAAAATATTCAGTATTACACAATATTAAAAGGTTTTAGACAGATTTACCTAGGTTGAAAACATCTATATGTTTTCTGTCTCATTCTATGTGAGTCTATCTCAATACATTTTGAGAAGAAATTGATTTTCAGATGCGTTATTGCAGATGAAGTTATTTACAAAGAGAACACTTACAACCCTGAATAAACATCTACAAGCAAGGGAACTGTCTCATCCTCTCTGAGAAGCAACAGTGACCTACAGCTGAGGAAAAAAAGAAAAAAAAAAGAAAAAAAAAAAAAAGAGAAGTTGCATTGTTTTTAAAAAGACTTTTTTGAGAATATACTACTCACATCTGTCAGTAACTGCAAAAAAACAGTGCATAGAAATTGCTTCTACACAGATCTTTCACAGAAGGAGTACTCTGGAAAACAGCTGGGGAAGACATATAGCACCGATATGAAAGTATATTTCATTTACTTTATTTTTTCCAGATGAGCCAGTAGCAGAACCTCAGCATGTACCAGTCTGAGAATTTTGGAATGGTTTAGATGGTAACAGATCAGTGAATATTGCTGACAGTAAATGTTGATGTGCAGCACTGTTTTTGATGCTATGCCTGGAAGAGGAAGGACTTCACACTGCAATGAAAGAAGAATGGGAATTTTAAGCAATCAAAGGTACAAAAGAGGTTGAGTGTCTGCATGTGTTGTGGCAGACAGCTTCTAAACTATTTGAGCAAGCAGATCTAAGGTTATTTTACTGACATTCTTGAACACTTATTATGTCACTCAGCTGTTATCTCTTAGCACAACTCTATTAACCCATTCATTTGATGGCAATAATTTTACAGTTACAGAGATGTCAATGAAACATCCTTGGAAATTCCTCCCTCTTTACAGTGTAATTATCTGTTTTGTTCTTCTGCATCCCCAAGCAACAATATGCACATTCCTCATCAAAAATCCATGCCTACGATATCCACATGGAACCATTTAGGCAGGGTGGAGTCAGGTGTCTCAACCTGATCTGATGCTGTTGATATACAATAGCACAACTGTCAAGGCATGTAAAATGTCTGACCAAAATGTTCCTAATTGACACAAATAAATGTAAAAACAGGATCAGACAAAAGATGAAAATACAGACTTAGATTAAACATGGCTTTGAAATTCTAAATGAAAGCATCAAATTAAAAGTTGCTTAGAGGTAAGGCAAAACTCTTTTCCTATGGACATAAATGCTCACAAGGAAATGGGAGAAACATTCACTTTTATTCTACCTACACTAACTAACTCCAAAATGCTTGCAAATACACCGGTGAACATTACTTCAAAAGCACAGCATCTGCTTTCCTTGTGATCCTTTATGTGGAGAATGGAAAACGATCACAATTTAGGAATAAAAGCTTTTGGTAAAGTACGACAAGTATACCATTTCATTTACCAAATTCCTTCTCCCCCCAAAAAGAAGATAAATTATACAATAATGCATGCAAGTGAGAACTTGGTTGTGCATTTTCAAAGCAGAATGCTTGACAGAAGATATGGAACAAGGTATCTAACGGCTGGAGATATTAGAATCTCTCCAAGTTACTTAAAGTTAAGATTTTGGGTCCTGTTTTTGCACTCTCAGAGTCTGAAAATTTGCATGTAAAATTTTTGTCACTAACAGCAAATGAAAAGGAACTAGTAAATAAACTGGAACTATCCCCAAAATATTAAAAAGAAAAGGCAAGCAGCACACTTTTTCAGTACTGCAATAGCAAACAATTTCAAGGTTTTAATTAGACACTGCACATTTTCTCTGGAACAACTATCAAATATGCTGATATATCAAGCCTTTGTGACTAAGATTCTGAATTTCCATAAATATTACACTAGCTTATCTATATATATTATGTTGCATAATATTACTATTTTTATATATATTTGTTTAATTAGAGTTACAGGGAACACAGAATTACAGGTTCACAGCTGAATGAAGCAGCAGGCAGTACTGAATATAGTTGGAATTCTCAGGTGTTATTCCCAAACTCATCTCATATTTTCAATATCTGTAGACCTGGAGAAGCTCAACACTTCCTGAGGTCAGCTTCCTCAGACAGTTGCCCAAAATGACAATGGCTTTTGCAAGTTTATTCAATATGGATTCTCAAAAAAAGCTCACCACAGTGTTGAGTCTGTGGACCAAAGGCATATATGTCCTGTAGAAAGAGAAGGAAAGGCTGAAGAACATCCCTTTCTTTCCCACTCAAATAGATCTTCTCATAAGCACACCTGAAAAAGACAATAAATAAATAAATAAATATGTGTGTAAACTTTAAAATAAGGTTTCTGAAGGTTGTGTATGATTTATCCATGAAAGAAAAATGCATTGCTTTAAGCAGGATGTGTAAAAGCACAGATACGTCTTTTGGTTTGACATCTAGATTGCTTCAGCTGGGAACAGGTTTTAGATCAATCAGAATAAAGTCAGACAAATGTACGTATAACTGTGATCATCGCTTTATAAACTTACAACTTCCAGCTTCTCATTACTGCCTCCAGTTGCACATGAGGAGCCTCCTCCATGATATGGTAGTGTGTTTCAGAGGTAAGGCAGACTGTTTTAAACTGACAGCATTAAAGCTGATAAATTAACCTATTTTACCTTGCAATGAAGTAAACTGTACCTGCTTACACATGAAATTCCAGCATCTCTAGTGAGGTGACAATAAGTTCTGGTTGAGAGGCTGGATTACATTTAAAAGTTAGACTATCATCACACCTCACCTTTACAGTGTTCATAGTTCACATTTAAAACTCTACATCACTTCAAAAAACAGTTTCAGTTATATCCATGGTTTTGTGATTTTATTTTTATTATTACATAAACCACATCAAGCATTACATGCTTAATGGCTGAAATCAATATCCATCTTGTAACGTCTGGAAAGAAAAGGAAATTTAATAGATTTCTTCTGAGTATCTGAACAGACTTTTCACTAGGATGACATTCTGAATGACTTTCTTCTATCAATTTTTTTTTTTTCTAAGTACCTTCCAATATCTAATACAAATTTTGAAATCTGTAACTGAACACACATTCATCCGAAAGATAATGACATGGCACACCCAAGAAAGAAAGAAAATCTCTACAGAAAAATTACTTGAAAGACAAAAAACTTATCCAATTGTTTGTATTTAACCAAAAGGCAGTGAGCTAACAAGAGTCCCGTGCACCATATCATGTAAAAACAACTGTGGGATTCACTGCCTAGAAGACATTCTGAGTGCAAAAGTCAATCATCTGCAAAGCACACATTTAGATGTTCTCTGAGTTTATTACTCTGACTTTGGCTGGAAGGCTGATAAAGATTCTGGAAACTGCAAAAGCAAATCTATTTTTTTTATTAGAAGTTTTGGCAGCAGGTTGGGTGCGTGCTTTACAGTCAGGGAAGGGTGGGGGGAATGGAGCACTGAAAAAGCTCCAGTCACAGCACTGAGTTCCAGCACATGTGCTGGAGCAGTGAGCACTGTGATTTCTGAGAGGCTTGTGGTTAACCTCATGGCACGGAATGAATTATTCCCCAATTCCGTCCTTCATTAAACCACCCATTCTCTGAAATGTGTCAACGAAGTCAACACACAGCCAGCTACTAATCAGCAGTACAATGGTCCATCCCCAAGATGCTCTGGTTTTGGCCAGAACAAAGTAGAGCTTTTTGTCCTATATGATTTTAGGCTGTTTATATTGTACCCAGCCTAGCCCTTTGAACAACTTATCACAATTTAATTAAAACAGCCTGTATACACACAGATTAATATTGGATATCATGCAACATGCCATCTAAGTGCAAACAGTTTTCAGGCCCTCACAACAGAAATTGCATATATATATCAGTTAAAATATTACATTGTTTAAAATGTCCTAATTTTGAAGGGGAAGGACTGCTCACAGCAGAAGTTGCAAAACACAGCAGGGCTAATATACCATCTGGGCAGCACTCAGGAAATTTTTACAAGAAAGCCATAGGACAGAAATGACTGTAAGGCTGAAATATTTTGGTATGAAGACTTCTATCCCTCCTGTGCATTTTGCAAACTCATAACATCAGCCATTAGAAACAACTGCAATTATTTGACACTAAGTAGCAGAGAGGGAATAAACATGACAGGTTTTTTTTACTGAACTAAAATCAAATAAAAAAAATGGCATGTAATCTTGGTCTGCTATTTAAATTAAGCTTTTCTCAGATCTTCATTTATTATATTCTTCATGCTTTTTAAGTATTCAGATTGAGAGGTCTGATTTACAGGAGCATCATGTTAATGACTGCAATAGGTATTAAAGGGAGCTGGGCTCTGAACAAATGAAGCAATGTTAAATACTAAGCTCCATGAGAAATCAGCCTCTGGGCGACTTCAATTAGGCATCTCAAGCCATTACAAAAGCGGAATCTTCATACCTCCTTCCCCCATCTTTTGTAAGGGAAATAATATCAACGTATTATTGAGCAGGGAGGTGAAGAATTGCAATGGTTTTGTAATGAGCAAGCTGGGAAAGCTCACTGAACAGTATAAATGGTATAAAATAAATAAGGCATGTGGATTACAAGGAATTAAAATCAAGTATAAATTTGATTAGCAATGCATTCACTGAGCACAGAATATCCCTGCAGTACATTTGGAAAATGAGCTAGCTATGGGGTTGTCCTATCACCAGTGGGTTGGTCATGGGCTCCAAGGAGTCACTGTATCCAAAACTATACTTCACCATTTTTTCACATGGAGTTCAGCTAAGTGCTCTTTTTCTTCTACCGGGTCTTAATTTTTAGTCTTAATGAAGAAGTGCTCTGCTGTGAGTGACTTGAGGAAAAGACTTACTGTTGTTTGAAGGCAGGGAGCAAACTTCTCCAGTCGTGGCAAAAGTAACAAAACACTGGCAATGGAGAAGAGATATTTTAAAAGAAAAAGAGGAAAAAAGCAAAGAGAAAATAGCTATATGTGGTAGCAATTTCCAATTTAAGAAGAGAGGAAGATTCTTGCAAAATACATTAAGACATAGTTAATGCTTTTACTCAAGAGGCTGTTTCCCTCATATCAATGGCAAGGGCAGTTGGGGGGGGGGGGGGTGGCAGGCGGAGACTGAACACATCTGCAGAAGTTAAAGACAAGCGGGTGAGATGAAATACAAAGGTATAATAGTCTCTGAAAAAAAAAGTACCCACTTTTTTTTTATTTTTTAAAGAGAGTAACAGAAGTTTCATTCATCTCAGAAGCCCACTAATAAGTATCTCTGAATTTTTTGGCAACATCAACAAGCCATTACTTGCTGACTTTGGACTGGGGATAGTGATATGTTCTTCAGTAAGATTCCCACTTCTTTCTTTTCCTTTTTTCCTTAAATAGAACATCCAAAGGCCAAGAAAAAAAAAAGACCATCAGTGTCATATGCTAAGAACATGTCACGCTAGAGGAAGCAAATACGAGCTGGCAAAATTTAAATCTGAAACCAGTTTATTACAATAGGAAGTTCTAAGCAACCTCAAATTGCATATAGCAATACTCAGGTTGTTTATCATCAGGAAGAGGGTGTTACACAGAGGGCGTTACAGCCAACTAAGCTCTCCTTTGAACATTCTTCCAGCCTCCTCCTCTGTGCCTTTCTCCCAGGCGTTTTATGAACAAGTGAGCTTAAATGACCGTAACATAGCTAATGGCCTTGGTTTCCTCACTTTTTCCCATCTTTAACCTAACGTACTATAAATAGAGTGAAGAGATGTTTCAAAAGGACTAAACACCATTTTGAAATTGAGGTCTCATCTGCCTTTTTAAATTTGACATCCAAAAATAAACGCACACATATTGCTGCTCACATTTGAAATTTCATCCCACATACACAATTGCCCATTACCTATCATCATCTATTAAATACCCCAGGGTATCACCACCCCTTCTCTACCAACATCAACAACATATTCCACAATCTTTGCCAGCCCTGTACTGCCTACTGCAACTCCAAATTTCAATTTGCCAGGACGAAGCAGTTTCTTCCATCAGTTTCACAAAGATTAATTTTCACTAGATAAATCTCTTTTTCATTTGCTATACTTTTATTAAAGTAGCTGGGGTGAAGGAGAGGCTACTTATGGCAAAGTGTTGGTGGTGTTAACATTTAATAAAGCAAACATAAAATCAGGACATACCTAAATGAACTTGAATGGCATTATTGTAACCCTGATTTTTCTTACCTCTTTTCTACCCAATATGCATGTTCATTTTTGCTCTCCTGCACTGAGTCCTGTCTGAAGTAACTTCTATTTCTCCTCAGAAATTTGTCATTTTTTTCAAACATACTACACAATTCTTAGCACAAGTACCACAAAAGTAAAGAACAAGTCTAATAACAGTTCAGATACCAGTACAGAATCAACCTAATTCCCAGTAGATGTGTAAGGACCAGAATTAATATCTCAGTGGACATGGTCAAAAGCAACAGATCTTATTTTTAGAGAAGGTATTCCTCACAGAGGTTGAGATCGAGAAAAGAGCTTGATGAAGATTCAATAAAAGTGTAATCTCACTTTTCTTCATTATACACCCATTTCATAACATATATAATGCCTTATCAATTATATTATAAATTATAGTTTCTAAGTCAAAGCTGTCAGCTTTCATAAGTCCTGCGAAACACATGAAGAAAAATACTTATTTATCATATTCTAAGACACATCAAAATCATTCCGTTATTTTTAAAGCAGTAAATAAATTTCATTGGTAAATAAATGTTATTTTTTGTTGTCCTTTATACAAAGTTGGTTCTTGTGATCTTATTTACACATATAAATAATTATTCACCATAGTTTGAAAATTCATTGAACTAAAAGCTCCAAATAAGAAATCAACAACAAAAGCCATACATCCAAACTAGTTCTGTACATCATGAAGTTCATCATCACCTTAAGTGGCTTAATTTATATAATATATCTACAAACACATATTATTATATGTTAACAAATATTATATGTAATAACATATTAAATGTATGTAAAATGTAACATTACTATATGTAATAACATTTATATATATATATATGTATATGTATATATATATAAGATACATTAGGCTACATAAGACTCTTTGGACCATCCTGTCCAAATTGTTGAATAAGGACGAAAACTGAACTCATCCCTCAATCGGCAACTTCCTGTGATCTTAATTCTGGTTCACATTAATGCAACCAAATAAATATTCCAGAATCACCAAAAATAAAATTAGTACAACATTAGTGTAATTTTTCCATTCCTGTAGCATTCTTTAAATGATATTGTGATAATATTACTAGTGGACATGAAATAACTTAAAAGGTAAGCTAAAATATTACTACTCAAAACTAAATCTAACCTATGACAAGCATTCTACATGGAACTCAAACTTTGATCTCAGCCCTACTACAATTAAAATGATTTTGCTTCCTTTTTTTTTTTTTTTTTTTTTTTTTTCTTATTTCAAGTCTGAAATAACAATTTTGCTTATTTTGTTTGTCTGATGAATAGAGTTTTGAGCACACTGGATTTATCAAATTTGGAGAAGTGGAAAATGATAAAATAAAAAAAGAAGAGACTTTTTGTTCCAGACCTCACTGACTATCATCTCCTAGCACTTTTATTCTCCAAAAGTTTCCAAATGTGATACAAGTGCTGAGTAAGGTGGGTGCCCTGTTAACAGAGGACACCTAGAAGGTGGCATTACTGAACAACTTCTTGGCTTCAGTCTTTACTGCTAACACTGCCCCTTGGAAATCTCAGACACTAAAAGTAAGAGGGAGAGTCTGGGGAATGGAAGACCTCCCCTTTGTCGCGAAGGACCTGGTTAGAGATCATACAGGCAAATTCAATGCACACAAATCCATGGGACCTGATGGGATGCAACCACGAGTACTGGCAGAAGTGATTGCCAAACCACTCTCTGTCATCTGATATGGAGGACTATTAGCTGTGTTGCCCTTGCTCCAACAGTTTGTAGCCTCAGGACAAGGCTGTCATGACCAGAAAGAGACTTGGTCAACTGTACCATGCTCATTTCTGTTTAGAAGGCATTATATACCAAAAGTGACATTAAAATTATTGGGTGTTTTGTACTTAGAGAAGTCAAATAAGACAGTCCAAAGTAGTCTGCAGTTACTTGGTAAATGCCTTAAGCATTCTGCTAGAGCAATTGTGCATTTGCTGAATCCAATGTAAAAATTAATCTGTCCCAGAGCACAACTACAGATTTTAAGTAAGCTGAGTAATACTAGAGCATTCAAATATTCCCAGCCCAGTCATACAGCCCAGCTTGCTCACTATACAGGATTTTCTCCTCCTCTTCTCCATTGTAATTTCTTGTACCCATTATTGTAGCAGTGTGAATCTTAGTGAGACTGTTGGAATGGTATCAAAGTCCAAGGAAAAAAAAACATTTCAGAAGTATTCTTAAATAAGAGCAGTTATTTTATCCGGCTCACCAACAGCCTCATGGTTTTACATTGGCAGCAGATGAACACAGATGCTGCAAAGCAAAGGCAGAATAAAAATGCAATAAGCTGGTACTGTCATTAAGCTTCATACACAATCCAAATCTGATTGTAAAAGATCAGCAAAATAGGAACATCAACAGTCAACAGGGGTGGAGAGCAGACTGCAAGTTTGGGCCTTTGCTGTCTTTCATAAGACAGTTTTTTCCTAATGAATTTTGACAACTCCCTCTTTAATGTTGCCAGACTTTTTGATAACAAGTGAAAAATTCTAAACATCCATGTGTGAACTAATCCTCAACTGATAGCAATAAATAATTTCCACTGTGCAGAGAGTTTGAGTATTCCTTTTCATTTCTGGAGTAGTTATTTGGCAAATTAAGAAGTGGAACTGTGTATTGATTGGACAAAATGTCTTGTGGCAAGTATTGGTGAGAAGAAATTCAAAGGAAGGGCATCATAACAAAGTATTTACTTTCAGTAGTTCTTGGCAATTACATATGTATGTAGTAGCTCCAAAAGTAATGTCGCCTATTTATCTCCATGGAAACTAAAGCAGATACAAAGAGTACAACAACACTAAGAACCTATCACACAAATCTATTTATAATTCTGGTGGAAACACCAGATTTCAGTAAAACTAAACCTCGTCTGTTTAGGTTCCATTCTAATAGAGAAGGTTACAAGGGAATAATACCATTAAATGTCTTTCATTAGTAGAAAAAATAAAATAAAAAATCATAAATTGAGAAGATGAAACAAACGTGTAATAGGTTCAAAATTACTTGCTAGGTTACAAATGTTCCACAGCTATGTTAACTGCTTCACTTTTAGAAAAAAAGTGATCTTTTTTCTTCAGTATCCAGATTGTCACCAAAACCTGAGAAGTAAATTTCTAGTCCCTGTACTTGACTTGCTTTATCTATGTGAAAGATGAAGAGTTGTTTGTGGAAGCTACTGAAACCTACTCACATGCTCAGTACCGAAAACACAAACTTACCAGCCATTTGCTTTGAGAGAGAAAAAAAAAAAAAAAAAAAAAAAAAAAAAAAAAAAAAAAAAAAAAAGAAAGAAATAGTAAAATGTTTTTGCAAAATAAACAAATAAACTTTACCTCTTGAATGAGTTGCAATTGCTTGTAGACCTTCACTGAAGCAACTATGTCCAAATAAGTCCATTACAGTGCTTTATTCTATGAAATGTATTAATAAGAAGTGGGTTACAGGGTTATAGCATTTTGAGATGCAACAATTACTATTCCTGTAAGTATATCAACACAAAGTTCCCATAAAAATATAAACAAAGGTGGAAATTTTTCATTTAGATACTCTTGATAACTAATGCTGAACATTATGATAGAAAGGAAGATAGGTAAAATTCCTTCTTAAGAACTTATTTTCACATTTAGCCCATTGAGGATGCATGGGTGAGTGAAGTTTGCCATCATCTAATCCAGTTTTATAGGTCATTTTACATTAAACACGTGTGCTTTCATATGTTTATGTGCATGCATGTGTACACAGACATGTCAATTCCTAGCTAACAGTAGTTGTTAAATGATTATACAAATGCAACATTTGACAGTGACAACTTCTGACCTTTTTATTAACACTAAAAATAATATTTTCAAAATGTTATTTTCCTTTTCCTTCCTAATTTGTTGTGCTGTAAAGAAACCCAAAAGATAAAAGATTTTTATTCCTTTAGATATAATTTTCTCTTCTGCTTCAACCCTAATATGTTTCCAGGCTGTATCTTTAAATACCATGCTCAGATGTATAGTCACTACTGTTATATGATGCCTGGAAGAAATAACTGAATTAAATTCTATCTTAGAAAATCCACCTGAAGCGAGGTTTCTCCTCCATCCTTAAGGCAAAACTGCTTCAACAGCAACTCTAAACTTCAACAACTATATTTCTCTGTGAGCTAGGAAACCAGATCTGGTAACACACAGGCCAAACAAGGACCAAGCCCTCTCATCCACAGAACCACAACAAAATTTGGGAGACCACGGAGGTCACCTAGTCCAACTCCCACCTCAAAGCATCACCAGCCTCAGCACTGAATCAGGAAGTTGCTTACCATCTACTACATATTTCATAGAGTATTACAAATCAGGAGGTCAAAATTACCCAGTAATGCATTTATTGATAACATCAAGTCTATATATCATGCTGTCGTTGGACTGGGCTTCCTCTGAGATTTGCCATTAGAATGTTGTGGCTGACTCAACTCAGATAACAATAATTTTTTTTAAAAATCACTATTCCTTTCAGATAACTGAAAGGATTCCCCTTCATTTTTTTTTTTTTTTTAATTTCTATCTGCCTATTATCAGTACACTTTAGAATAATACCACTGCTTCTCGATAAAGACATTTGAGAAATGAAATCAAAAGTCACACTTCCTCTAGTATTTTTATCCATAATTTACTCTCTGCGTTTCATCTTTACATCAAAATATAATCAAAAATTGAAAAAGATTTTAATAATTGAAAGGGAAATACAAGAGGGTCATCTACTTGGAAATAAAATGTATTTCATGCTTATAATGAATCACACTCTCTTTCACATGATATTAGGCCCAGCAAAACGGAACAGATGTTTCTACAGGAAACATCCAAGAGATTATCTTGAATTCCCTGATTTTTTTTCCTTTGGTGTTTTAGTTATCTATGCGCTTTGTTTTGGAAGCCAAGAGGGAGATCAAGGAGAAAGATTTGTTCCTCTGTTTTAAGAAAGATTTGAAGTTTTGTTAATCTGACTCTTTATGGACTGTGAACTCTTCCTTCTCTCTCAAGTACAGCTTCTGATGTTAAGAAAAAAGCAAGGTGTAACAAAAATCAAGCAAAAATTGCTTACAAAACTAATAGAATAAACAACACATTGGAAATTCTAAGTTAGGATATAAAGACAAGAAAAGACTAAGTCAACTTGACCTAATCCAAATTAGACAGTCTTCTTTAGATAAAATTCAAATGATAAGTATCAAAATTCTTTAAAAAGAAATTATTGGCATTTAACAAAACATTCACTGTTATTTATAGCAATCAATTCTATTTATATCTATATGTTCTACTGTCAAGAAAGCTCTGAGATTAAAAAGAAATGCTGACAAACAAGCTGATTTCACATTACAATGTATTTGTTTGCTTTCTACTTTGTCACTGAGATTTATTTCTAATGATGAGTAAACAACTGGAGTTACAACACTTTTACTTTTCCATGCATGTGAAGTCTTCTCAAAAATAAAAGAACATCAAAAAGGATTTGAGGAAGGCCCAAGGTTGACAAGGTTGGCATAGGATCAAGCTTGAATGTGCCATCTGGGTGGATGGACTAGAAATTTGTTGGATTTTTTCATCGTTGGCTTTAAAATATATCAATCTATCTATGAATGTATGTGTGACCAAAGAATAATTTTAATTAAAAAGGATGATTGTGTTGCTTATTTGACCTCCCTACAGATTTCTCAATTCTTTGTCTCATTTGTTTGCTTCCTTTTTATTAAAGAAAAATGAACAAGATGAAGATAATATATTTGTCATCTAGCACAGTCCTGCAATTCCTGTCTTTTTCTCATGATTCTTTGCTTCTCATCACTCAGCCCTCTGGGAGTAGCAAATTTGTCTGTACTGATCACCATTAGCTACACAGTGATTTTTTTATATGTAAAGATGGAAAAACAGTTTTTGATAGAGTTTAATTTGCATTTTTTATTAAATTATCACTACAAGAATTTGTGCTTTGTTTGAAAATTTCTGGAATCTCTCTTACTGGAGTTTTTGCATCACATATAAATAATGAACAGAAACAAAGGTATGTATTCTCCACTCGCAAGTGCATTTTAAGTCATTCCTTTGTTGGGTGTTTTACTTTAAGAAGATCCAGTTTTATCTTCTCAAATCATTTGTGGTGGATAAAATAAAAATCCTTGGGAAAAAAGCACGTATCTGGATAATGGGGTACTAGAGGCCCACTGTTGAGTTAGCAGCAATTTTTTCTCCCCCAAAAGATTTCTAAAACATACTGTAAGTATTACAGAGCATATATATAAGCATATATCATATAAGCATATATCATATCTTAGCATAAGCAGTAATATTATACATTAATGACCAAATAAATAAATAAATAAATAAATTTTAAGAATCCCAAGAGAAATATTTCAAAAATTGAGATATTAACCTCTATTATTCTGACCTAATCTCTAATAAAATTCTAATTCCCTCAGCAGATTCAATTCCATTTAAACTATGCTTACAGTCTTCGACTGCGTGTGTAGATATGGCTACCCTATTTCACTCAACAAAATGCTGCATCGCTGTTATACGCAAAATGATCTCCACGTTCACCACATGTAAACTGCGTAGCACTGTGCCACGAAACCGTGCATTCTTATGTTTATACATTTGTTCTGAATGCACAAAGAAATATCTGTGTTTTTCAGAAGGGCCAGTTGTAGTATCATGTATGAATGCTACAGAAAATTCCGTTGCTGCGCACACTGTCAATGCAGTATGCTGCACGCAGTTTCCATTCTGTTCTTTTCAATACTTTTGGAATCAATTGAAGTCAAAACATCCTGGAAGAAAAGTTCAGTTTTTGCACCTCTGGTTTCAATTATTTTTAAATCTGACGCACAAACACAGCTTTTTAAGATATGTGAGTGAAGTGCCAAATAAGGAACTTATGATTTTTTCAAATACATGTGGTTGAAATCTGAGACCTGTCTGCTGCCAAGCCACAGTATTTGGAATGGAGCACTGGCACAAGAAAATAAGCCATTGTTCAGAGAATAATTTTAAGAGGAACTATCCTGCAAAAAGAAAAACGCAAAATCCCAAACTTTAGCTCATGGCTAAGGCACAATCCCATAATCCTTTGTTAAACACCAGAAAGTTGAAATGGAGATTTTAGCAATGTTTATCCAAGCTCTCAGAAGTAATCTTCTGATATAAACTATACTACAGCCTTCTTAATTCTACATTACAAAAAGAAAAAAAAAAAACAACATTTCATCAATATTATTACTTGTCCTGTGTTATATACTTTCACATTGTCTCATTTTACTTACAGCTTTTCAGTATTTTTGCCATTGATTGTAGCAGCAAAATAATAATGGTGATGGGCTTCTACTAAGATCAAAAAGAGTACCATTATGGTAAGATAGATTCCACATCACTGCTTTCACTTTCTTAATACAAATATGTATATTTATATATGTTTTGACCCAAATTATATTAATATGTATATAAAAGCGCTTGAACACTCATCTGCAATCACTGGAATTACCAGTTTTGACAGAGTGAGAGTTACAAAAATTAAAAAGCAAGGACTGCTTCATAAGTTAACGCACTCTCAGAAATTAATTCTATTACAGATAGCCCTTCCTGGGATGATGGACAAGCAAGCCAAATATGACAAGATAAACTATAAAAATAGAGAATATTCTGCTGTTTAACTTCTGTGACATCAATGATTATATTAGAAAACAAATTGCTAAATATTGTGGATATTCGTGTATAAAGTAGATTGAAGTCAGAAGAGTAAGTTAAGACAATTGCCACCTTGAAGACAAACTTGAGTAATTTTCTCCAGTCTTGGGTAGCGAAACATAGGAAAAATAAATAGGAAAGTAAATCATCTTTCAGTTTCTTAAACAGAAGAATACACCAACAGGAGATTTAGTGACAGTTTATTCTAATAAGAGAAATAATAAAATGAATGAAAAGAAATAAACTATCTTACAGCACATCTAGAAATATCACCACTGGTTTGGGGACTTAAGTAATAAACATGTTCCTTCCGGCACTCAGTGACAGAGTCATCAAGTTCCAACATTTAAATCAAACTTGGAATGGTGGGAGAGAGATATTTTTGTGTGTGTATAGACACACACACACACACACACACACACACACATATATATATATATATATACACACACATACACACACATACATATGCTCACTGCCATGCTTAAGATGGAAGCTTTGGTTTTCTCACCCTGTTCCTTGGGAACACATGCTGGCTGACAGTAAAGATACCTGCAACCTTGACTTTTCAGCCCAAGTGTTTGTTACTGCATGTGAAGCCAACTTAAACCAAGTTCTGAAGTAAGAAGGAGATGAGGGGTTGTTAGAAATATATATTTTGAAGGTTTTGTCTCACGGTTAGAATACCATTGCCCAAATACCAATGTAGTCCTCCCTCCTCCCTGTCCGTGACATTGATTGATTTTATATAGCTGCACATTATAATTGTCTTATTTAAGGCATTTACAGAAATGGAAACTGTTCCAGTGTTTATGTTATCCCCAAGACATTTTTCTCAGATTGCTCTGTCTTATAAATAATTGAATTTTCCTTTTCTGCTCATCCTTCATTTGAATTACCACTACTCAGTATGCAATATGTCATGCTTAGAGTGATGTAGTGTTAGTAATGTACTGACATAGTGTGGACAAAGCCCACCCTAGATAATCATATGCAAAGCGGGGTGCGTGTCGTGAATGTGTGTGCATATGTGTATTTATCTGCATTGAGGAGAAACAGAGCAAAACTCATGGTGATGCCTATCATCTGGATTCAAGGCTTTGTAATGTCGATACTCTGAAATAATCCGAACCCAAATATTTTCTTTTGATGCAATAGAAGCATTAATGCATGATAGATACATTTGGAAGTTATTTATCACTCAATGAAAATTCTCTAAATAGAAATGATGCAAAACACAGACTAATAAGCTAACTCCCCTGATTTCTGAGGTACTGAAAAATTTCAAAACAATCTGAGAGCAAACGATGCACAAGAAACAGATAAATAGGCATAAAGCTGAAGCTCAGTCCAAGCAGAATCATCTTGATAATTTTCACCCCTCAGATTTACCTTCACCAGGCACTCCATTCTTCACTCATTGTGCTTGGTCTTTCAAACAGACTGTTTCCTCCAAACATGTAATATATAGAGCAAGTGAATTGCACAAGTCACTCCAAAAGTAATGCCCCCTATTTATTTCCATGGAAACTACAACAGATACAAAGATCACAACAACACTATTTGATAGAGCAAATTCTCAGCTACAAAGCTCTACTACTCAGCACAGTCACCACCATTAGATGTGCATTTTTACCAGCAATGAACAAGAGCCTGAATGCCACCCTTGTAAACATCTGTATTAGAGGGGGTGGCCCACTGTCACCACTGCTGAAATACATCACCCACCACCTCACTGTGCTCACATCCACTGATTGGTCTCCACAAATATTAAGCAAACACTGAGGAATATCAGTAGGTGTCTTTGTTTTCACATGGTGGAATTCAGTGACACCCTTTTGATTCATACTCAGAGTATCAGTCAAATGCCATTTAGTCAGCCCGTCCCTCTACTTCCATCTGTCACACAGCAACAAAATGGAATGGAATATTGGCAGGAAGGTCAAACTCTGCAGCCATATCACCAACATCTGCCTCTGACAGATAGGCTGACAAGATAAAATAATTGGCTATGCTTTCAGAGCAGCCATTGTAAGTACGGGTGAGGAAAGCTAAGGGGCAGTAATACAGTGAGCCACCAGGCAGATGGATCAGAAAAAGATAAGAACTAATAGAACACTACTGATACAGAAATCTGATGACAGTTGCTGCCATTCCTTAGACATCACTAGGAAACATACAGTGATTCTGTCTCATCTGGAGGCCTTCAACTGACCTCCTTCAATTAGCATCCTCAGGAAATTTTATGAACTGTGCAGCATAATATTTCTATAAAATCCATATGCAGATGATTCAACAGGGCTAAGCAGTCATCATATGCTATTTGCAACAGAAAGTTATCCCTCAAACAGGTGCATAGTTCCTGTCCATAAGCTCTGGGTTTGTTGACTCTATTTTACTATTAGATCTACACAGATTTAGGTCAGCTTGGGGTGTCCTCTTCAATTATGGAAAGCATCAGTCATGCTACAACAGAAGCAGTGGATCTCTGCTCAACTTCCCAACTTTCCTTACTCTCCTCAGAGTCTCATGAGTCTGTCTTGACACAAGACATCTAAAACAAAACAAACAAACAAATACACACACTGCCTGAGAATTGGAAAAGAAATCTATTGTGGTAGTTGAGCTCTGCTGTGTAAACTCCAATGAAAAATACTGACTGTAGTAAGAATCCCATGAGAAACCTGTGAATCTGTTTCCATTACATGAGTAATCACAATATTGCTAACAAAAAGTATTTAGGAGGTCAATCAGACCTGTTAGCACCAGTATGATCAAGGATGAAACTGAACAGATTATGACCATGAACTCCATAACCACTGTCCAAACAAAGTAACATTCTGACATTTCATGAAAAGAAGATCATAGAAAAAAAATCCAGGTGGCAAGGAGTAAATTATTCTATACACAGCAGTGAGCAAAAAGGTACTATTACAGTCCACTGAAATTGATGTACTTCTTATCTACAATTAAGCCACCAATGACATGTTCACAGGACGTGGCACAATCAAACTGAAACCCAATGTGCTCGATTGTTCCAGTTTGTGCTATTGAGTTAATAATTGCATGTACAAGATAATGCTTTCCATTTCTTCAATAAAATGCTTTCCATGTGGTGAGAATGCACATCAGACTCTGAACTCACCAGCTGTAACATAAGTCAAATTTAAAATGAATAAGACCATTCTGTGGATTAAAAAGTCAAGGATGACCTGTCAGTTTGGTTGATGCAGGATTTATGGCTTACTACAGAAATACATATGCATTCCTAGCTTGATAGGCAGCTATATCCCACTGGTTCCTGCATAGAGCCCGCTGATTCCTGCATTTACCACTAATTTTTCTGTTCTTTCCATGTAGTGAAAGACATCTATACTGATACAGTTTCATTATATTAATCATTCATCCTAGAATCAGACTAAATATATGCCCTCAGTAAGGACTGACTGCAGCAGCATTCAGTAATATCACACACATCTTAGTACAATTTGGTAATGATACAATTCAAAAGGTGATCTGTCACTTGTGAGTTAAACTCCGCATCATTTTAAGTGACAAGGCTGGGAAGAGAAGTCAACTCCATTAAGTGTTTAAACTCATAGATGTGGGAAACAGTTTGCCAGCCTCCCCCCCCTCCCCCCCCCCCCACACACACACACAGAGTTCTGCTGTTGATCTCTTTGGTTATTTGGCACTGAAAATGCTTGCAAATTTAACAGCTATAGCCATAGCCTCGTTAAGCAAAACATTTCACAAGTGGGACAATTCCTTTATATGGAAAGCTACTCTCCCCGTAACCTGATCTGCTGCCCTGACACCAGTGATGTAATCCAGGGCAGAGGCTCAGAGTAGCATCTGGTAAAACATGATGATTCAGTGGAATCTGGTAAAAAAGAACTGGAAGGGACAAATATATCTTTGAAGGAATTCCACTGAAGCTTGAAAAGGAGGAAACTCAGTACAATGATGCCAACAAGATTACATCAGGGATTAATCTAGCCTGAGATCGACTTCACCTTCCCCTCTAAGTACTCCATTTAGATCCATTAATTGGCTCCACAGCACCATTCCTCTTGAATTAGAACAGCCTCCTTGACTTTAAGTTTTCACTCACCTCTGCTCCTGACAACTCCATCTCAATTCCCATGACTGTCTGGCTCCAACACCATGCTAGCTCACCTCCCCTTTGCTTCCTTCTCCCTCCTGTCTCATACAGCTACAGTTTCATTGTTGCAGGCCACATGCTGTCTGCAGCAACTGTGCAATGAGGAGAGATTTGCTCTTTCTTCATTCTCATTTTATTTTCCCTTCCCATGTACAGGCGGTGCTAATTAGATTGATAACCCATTGTTTCTCCCCAGGTATGTCCCCATAAGAAATTTAGCAAAGTTCCTGCACCACTCAGATGTCTTCTGGATCTTAACACAGGGAGAAACACAGATGCCAAATGGAACTTTTTCCTTTGGAAATTTCCTGCAGTTAAAAATAAATAAATAAATAAATAAAATAGGAATGTAGGAATGTTTCACATATTGAGTGATTTTCACAGCCACTCTCCACACTTTGCAGTCTAAAATTACTGAAGTTTTGTAGTGAGCTTTAATGTGGAGGCACAGCTGGGAAGGAGAACGTTAGTTCTTTTTGCTTACAAAATGATTATGACAAGGCAACTTTAATTAGTTCTTGTTTGACTCTTCATTTTTTTTAAAGGGAAAACCTTTAAACCTTTATCCTAAAGTAACGAAACACTTCCAACCTGAAGCTAGTAAGAGACACTGATCCTGCCCTCCTTCCTACCCTTAGCAGCTGAGGGCTCATTTGGAAATCACCGAAGCATCAAAAAAGCCATAAAAGCAGTGAGGATTTTTCCCTGATAATACCCTCAGATAGAGAGTACAACATCGATCCTATTAAACATTACCAGCCTTCTCTAATTCCAACTCTATGCATCTCCCCTCTTCCCACTTCTTTGCCCCTGTTCATTGAAAAGGAATGATCTTTAAAGGACTTCCAACTCTAAGGATTCTATAATTTTATGATTCATTTAAATTGATTTTGTGTCATCTACACAAAAACATTTGAATGTAAAATTAACAAAATTAACAAAAAATGTTAAAACACTTTTAAAAAACTGAATACATTTATTTTCAGTTTCACAACAAATGTTAAGGTATGTGCTTAATGAGAAACACCCTTCTTCTATATGCTGTTGCTTTATCAAATCTTTTACGGATAAAAGAAAACACCTATTTCCATTATTCTTTCCAAAGTAATCCAGGGTAAATTTCCTCACATAGCTTATGGTCCCAAGAAAGCTTTACATATATGACAGAATATAGCAAAATGATACACAAGAATCTGCTTCTCCAAGTACTATGAGACATCGACTTACTGTTTCAAGTTCCATAGCATCTTGTGCATATGCTTTCCAAACTGCATTTTAAAATCATGGTATCAACTTGTAGGTCAACCACATCATTTGCAAGCCACAGCTCACAAAATCAACAACAAGACCTCTGAACTATGAAACTTATTTAAGAAGAGAGCTGCAACATCAGGGCTAATTGTGGAAATTCACTTGCTGAACATTTCGAATCTGTCACTGTTACACTGTAGAAGTTTAAGAGGAATTGAACTATGAATATGAATTATTTTTGGTTTAGTAGTAGAAGTAAAAAATTAAAAGTGATTTAAAAGCTAATTTTTATAGTTCAAATATACAAGGAAAATATACTTTCTCAATCCTATTAATATTAATAATTAGTTCATATGAGGAATACAGTGGTAATGTTTTACATAATGACTGGTGCACTGGGTACCTGACAGACCATGAGATATGATGTGCCACTTTTCATTTGGCATTAATGTCTTTCTTTGTTCTCTGCATGATCCAGCAGAGACTGAATGGATGTTTGGGAGAAAAAAAAATGAGATCAAACAATAATGTTAAAAATTGATATTCTGAGCTTTCAGTTCCAAAATATCCTGCACTTATGGTTTTGGAGAAAACCCTCAAAATTCCTTCCACTGAGCCTACAGACAGCCTGGAGCTACTATCCAAAGAACTGAGTTACCTCCCCTATCCCATATGGGACTTCAGCTAAAATAATTATCAGGCTTGGTAGTAAAGGTTGCCAACTAAAATTCACAGCACTTTCGTGCTGCTGTAATGGAAATGAGTTTTTGTGTACATATATATAACTTGGATTATGCCTTGTTTCAAGTGTCTCCATGGGTGCTTGACCCCTCAGTCAACATCATCTCACCTAGCTCTCACAACTAGTAAAGGAGAATGAAAGGGAAAACTCCTCCTCATTCCTGGATGGAGTTCTCTAAAACTGTCACTCCATCAGAAGATACGAAAAGAGGATGTTCTCTGCTTCACCATAGGTCACACTCCAGTGGCAGTGCTCACACACAAAGCTGTTCCCCATGACAGGTGGCAGTTGCAACACCTGCCATCTTGGAAAGTAAATACGCAAGCCCTCAGTCTGTTTTTTAGCTGTCATGAATGCAATTTAGCAGCTGCAGATAAACAGAGAGCCAGCAGCTCTACCTTCAGGGTAGTTAGGCACTGGTTTCAACAATAGTGGCATGAATTTCCCATCCCTTGCCTCCAACCTTGTCTTTATCAATAGATTAAAAATGAAAACAGAAACTTATTAGACAAGGAGGCCTAGCATTGCCACATTAACATCATTTCCTGGGAAAGACTTCTAAATCTATGGAAAGTTTAGAGGGAAAGAGAGAGGAGAACAAAACCTAACAAGAGGCAGAGCTACAATACTATAAAGAAAAACAGAGATGATGTTTGTCAGCAATCACCAACATCTCAGGAGGCAGCCAAAAGAGATGTTCTATCCTGTACTCTGCAATTTCTGTGTAAAGAAGGTAACTGTTTAGAGTTAGCTTCCCTGGGTAGCAAGGTCATGAACTATAAGCAATCCCAAACCAGAGCTTCTATTTGGAAACCCACAGGTCATAGAAAGCTAAGGTCTCAAGAGCCACAAAGACATATCAAACTGAATCAGTATTTGTCCCCTTGAAAGGGAGATAACATGTGAAGGATACCAGATCCTCAATATTTCCAAGGCATTATCGATGGTTATTGCTTTTCTCAGAAACTCACTAGTGAGGATGACTTCAAAAAGGTTCATTCAGAAACAAAAACCTCTACGGTCATCTAGAGTTAAATTCTCTTCTGGTACAAATGGAAAAATCCAGTGACTGGAGCTGCTTACATTGAGACAGGCAGAAAATCTGTCAATTGAACCCACAGAAGATGAAGTAGCTCTTTGCAGTATATATAGTAAGTAATACATAATGTTAAAGTAATGTTCTCTAAAATTATAGAAATATATATCTTTTTTAAACTGGGCTTGTCCATCTTTGATTAAAAAAGCCAGAATTGGCCTGTTTAGCATTATATTCATATTTCTTCACTATTTGAATGACCGTGTATTTTATTTCTCCCAGTCCATCACATTCTGCTCAGTGTTCTGCAGTGTAAAAGATTAGATCCACTCATGTGTCTAAAAAGCTTATCTCTGGTCAAAAAAGCTGAGTTGACAAATTTGCAGCTAAATTGCACATGTGAATGTTACTAGTACAAAATTAAGTCTCAAGTCACAGTACTTACTATCATAACTCTGAACTTTAATTAGCTGCATTAAGCAGTTAATTAAGGACAGATATCACCTATGTCACATTCTTATTTGTGGGTTTTATTCTAGCAATAATGATCTAAAACTGCAGAAGATAATGACAAATACAGAAGCAACTCTTATGGTATAACTCAGAATCATTTGCTGGCACAACAGAAAACTACTTTTTGATCAAAAGGGAGAGGAGGAACAGGCTGGCAGCAATTTAGCCAGAAAAAAGCAGATAAGTCAGGATGTTCAGCTGTATATTGGCACGTTACTGTGACATCTGTGCCTTCTGTTATAGGCAGCACTGCAGATTGTTCAAGTAACACAGGTACCAGCAGTGAAGGCTCATCCAACTCTTATCACTCCCCCGGGCTCTTCCAAGAGCATTCTTTGCCTTCAAAAAAACTAGTGGTCTGTCATTCCTCCAGACTGGTTTATTCATTCCTAATGATTTTGGAGCACTTTACACTTTCCTTAACATGACGTTTTTTGAATTAAGAAAATTTGAAAACAGATGCTTGGGATAAAAATATCTGATAATAAAAAAAAAAAAAAAATAAATCCACCTTTAGCACTAGATGGGTCTCTTATGGGAAGCAAGTTTATGTGCATATGTGCATCATCTGGCTTCAGGATGTTGCATTAGAGCTCAAGCACTGGAATCATTTAGCATTTATTTATATACATACAAATATATTTGCCTCTGCACTATGAAACCTTAAGAGAATTCCATGGCTTCAGAACTTGCTGGATGTCACCAAAAGTTATCAGAAATAGGTAATATGCCCAAGCCTTTGTTAAATTTATCCAAGTTATCCAATACAATGAAAATAGCTCTATAAAAACTTATTTTGTAATGTGTATTGATTATTTTTAAGTGCCTGTAAACACTGCCATTTTCAGGCCAGAACCTGATTAGACCTTCCTTATATTGCCTTACAGCATCATCTTGCTTTTTTTGTATACAGGCTGCGAAGTTGCTTTTTCTCTATTACCAGTTTTAGTTCCTGGCAGTTACACTGTTGCATTTTCTTCCAAGAAACAGATAGCTTGTGATTTGTGTTTGCAAATACTTGTATAATATACTTCTTAATGGTCAGGTGAAAGTTCAGAATTGTACCCCTCAAATTTCAAGATGAACTTGAGTGAGAAAACCCAGTTCTGCTAATTAGCTATTAACTGTATCTGTGTGCTTGGAAAATAAGGAGATTTAAAAATAAATAAATAAAAAAGACCACAGTGTTCCAGAAAACATTGTGCAATTTCAAGATTATTAGGGAACTAATGGAAATACCAATAAAAACATTCATAGGCCACAGTGCCATTATGTTAAACTTGAAGATACCGTGTTAAAAGGTCAGGAATTCATATCTATTTTCCAGCATTATTTTCTTTAAGTTAAATCATGTTCTCTGGCCTGACAAGAAATAGTGTCAGAGCCCATTTCAGGGAGTTGATCACTAAAAATCCAGTTTGGGACACAAGCAGAGCACCTTGGTCTGCTGTTTGCAAAATGTGTCAGATCACTCCATAAAAAGAAACAGACTGAAGAGCTGTGGTAACTGCTTGACACATTAATTTGTAAGATTTATGACTTTTATATAAAAGTAGGATTAGCACAATATATAAAAATTCCAATTACTGACAGAACATTTACAGAAGAAAAAATATGTATTGTTTTCAGTGATTTGAGGGAAAAAGTTACATTTCCTCCACCCAAAGTCTTTTTTTTTTTTTTTTTTCTTGAAAAACTCCATGTCTTTCATCACCACACCTTTACAAGCAAAGACTGTTCTCTCATCTAGTACATACCTTCACTCTCCAGAGGAAAACTATTCCTGAACTTGCTCTTGTAACTAATCTGGCTCAAGTTCAAATGAGGAACTGAAAATCCTGTCCTGATATTCCAGCCTCTACTCAGTTAGTACTCAGCTCTCATATAATGTCAGCAGTTTGTACCAGTTACAAAATCATTAAGAATTCAAACCTAATAATACTAATGTGCTCCTATATACATTCCCATATTACATATCCAAGCATAAAGTAATCACAAATTCCAAATACACTATACCCATTCTTCTATTTACTCGTTTTCCCTTTACTCCAAGTAAAAGCAAGTTCACACTCTCAGATGCATATAAAGCAACAACAATAGCTGGAGGAAGTCATATGCCTTTCTTATGACAGTTGATCAATACTGTTCAGGATCCAACCCTGACAAAATACTTGCCTTCCCTAATGAAGCTCATCATGTTTCCCACTGCAAGGGAAGCCAGCAAGAACACAAAATATTTTTCCAAACTATTGATGCCACTGGAAGTATTGTTCCTCTTTCTCAAAGCATTCAGAAAGCATCCTTAAAAATCATTACAATCTTAGAAGTTCTGTCTCTAAAATATCTTCATACTGAAATTTTCACCTTATTCCCTAGTAAAAGAAGGCACTGTTAGAAATATTCTCACTTACAATAAGTATGTTTTTTTGTTTGTTTGTTTTGTTTTCAAGTGGAAGAGAAGTTTGGGGTTTGGCAAACAGAGAAATTAGTATGTCCTTTAATGAAAAATATAGTAAATAAAATATTATAACATCAGAGACCTGAAGTCATCATCTTTGACAGAAAAATGCATAATTCTCATGAAATAAATTTCTCTGGGGCATATCCACCAGAGTGCTGAAAGCAGTTTGCATTACATCCTTGCTCTGTAATCTTTTCTACCTCACTAAAAAGTAGCATTCTCCACTCTGTAAGATTAAAGGTCATCAATTTTTTTCTAGATGTCCAGATGTCTGCTGCTGCCCCATACCACAACATGCATGTCAACAGAATGGATAGGAATTTCTCTCTTGTTATTACTACTCACATAACAACATATATAACAATATATATATATATGTATATATATATGCACACACACACACACAGATATATATTTATAATCAGCAATGGAGTTGGGTTTTTCTTTACAGCTAGATAAAGTACATACTAAAACAACAATCACATTAAAAGCTGGATACAATAATAATGCAGATGAAAACAGACAAAATCTCAGCTGCCATCCAGATAGGCAAAAAGATCCTCACATTTTCTAATGCATCTTCTAATATAATGATGTGTATGAAATACGAAAATCATAGAATACCACAGAATTTGACATTTGGAAAATTCTGTCTAAGCAAGCCACAGTTGCAGAAACTCAAAAAGGCTCCTTTATTTTTAAAAAGAAATTACATAAGAAATGTGTTTTTCTAACTAACTGGAAGGGTGTAGCATTAAAAACATAGTCCATAATTTAATGCTAATATACGCCTGCTTTCCTTATGTACTACCAGTTCATAAAATCAAGAGCTGTTGTGCATTCAGAGTACATTAACCAGTAATCCATTAAACTGTAGTATCTGGATGTAAAACAAACTTAAATCTTCAATGCCACTCATATCAGCCACCCACTCTTTTCTGACTATTTTGGCAAAGATGATGTTATTGCCGCCACAGCACTGCTGCTCAATCCTTGCCTCACCACCCAAGAAGACCAAGATCCGTTCCCAATTTTCTACTTGATGTATTGTGATGTAATACGAGATGTCAGGTAGCCAGTTCCTAGGTAACTACAACATCTTGGGACAGATTGCAGAGTCCCCAGATAAATCTCATCACTACTCAGAAAGTCTCATGTCATCACATCAGCAGTCCAAATAGCCAAATACTTGGCAAGGTACCAAGAGTTAAGTCACTGGAGTGGAAAAAACATGGTCTGCAGATCTGAAAGAGATCTGACAGACAAGGTGGTGAAGCAAGGGAGATAAAATCCCCTGTTATGAAACACTTGGTTAAGCAGAAGAGGGTGTTTTCTGAGAGAAGTGAGGTAAGGGAGGATGGAAGGGATGAAGTTAATGTCAAGTAATCAACAGGAATTCCATGGTTTGTATGAATACACACAATCACGAATATTTACTGTGTCAGACATGCACAGTAACAGCTCTTCTCATGTTTAAGCTCTGCGCTAGAGAAAGCGTAAGGACCCAGGAATAAGCTCAGTGAACCTTAATTTGGAAGGAAAAAATTGGTAGTACGTAATCAAAAATAGTTTCTAGAAAAATAATTGTGAAATAAAATGACAAGGTAATCAGATTTAGGTCTGAATAAGTCATAGAAAACTGTTAATTTGGAAACCATCTACTACTAGATTTTGTATTCTTATTTCAGAAAAACTTAATTGTTAATTTTAAGTTTTATAATTGTTACTGAAAGTAACCAGAGCAGATATGAGCAAGTTAGATACATCTTGCTATCCTAAACCTCTATATCTAATACTTTATAATTGTATACACTCTAGTAATTGATACTGAATATACTGATGCTTAAATAATATAAAATTAACATATCAATCAACTGCCTGTTGTAAAAAATTTTTCCTCACCTGTTGAGGATGAATTACCAGATTTAAACATGACATTGGGAGAGAATGGGAGAGACTTGAAAAGTACTGTTTAATGTGCTAAACCTTTCTTCGCTGGCAGCCAAGAAAAAAATCACTTTCCATGCTTGCAGAAGAGCTTTGGTCAGATGATGGCTCCCCAAGTATTTCAGTGTTTTGCTCTACTGAGAGCAGTCAAACTCCTTCACCCTTCTTTATCTAGTAGGATGGGAAAGAAGATTTTCCAAAGTATTAGATATGTGCACCTCTAAATTACCTTGCAAATGACACACTGAACATGCATGCTGAGGGAAAAAAAAAAAAAAAAAAAGGAAAGAAAAGAAACAGGTTATACTGACAATGCTGCTGCTCACTGTCTGTAATCCTATACACGAGTACTTTGTTGAGATGCTTGTGAAGCAGCAGCATAAAACTACACTGCTGAGCAAATAAAATCTTCTGATTAGCATGATGCTCCATCTTACTGTTACTGAGTGTATCTGTCAGCTCTTATCTTGTTCTGGTAAGCACGCTAAAAGCCAACTCCAGTGACCCTAATAATGATTTTCTTAAATGCTGCTGTAACCAAGTTTGATAGCTTACTCATAATATATCTTAATCGTTGACATAATTATTGTCATTGCAGTTTTATATGAAGTTCATACATTTAGACTATAAATAACTCATTAAACAATGATCAGGAAACCCTAATGAATATATAAATTTCTTTCAGGCACCACAGGCAAGATTAATTGCAGACAGTTCTGAGACTCCAGAAAGAACTTGATTAAGCCAACACAAACGCCTTAGAGGAGGCAACGAAAATTTCTTCTCACGCACATTTTGTAGGAAGCTGAGTGGAGACCTTGCTCCACAGATTTTAATACTTCAAAACCTCCAGAGATGATGACTCTACCACCTTCCTGGGAAGACTGGTCCAACACGTGTTTCAATATGCAACATCTGAGTCACTGCAGCAGTCATTCAGCATCTGGCTAAGACAACTGATCCTCATTTCAGGAGATGCTCAACGATCAGGTACTGAAATGCAGTATCATCTCCCTCTGCACCAAAACAGTTTCAATTTTTGTAGAGCGTTTGGAGTAAGAAAGAAATTCAGTGAAGCAGGACAAACACATGTAGAGAGTGGGAGATCTCACTCTAGCTATTAGAGGATTCATCACTAAGTCATTAGAGTAAATACTGAAAGCTAAAACTACTTTTATCAGATAAAGAAAAAGAAAACCACCCACCACATAAGGCAGGCTCTAACTAAAGCAGAAGCCAAAATGCTGGCTGAATAAATAGTTATGATTTTGAAGGTCACAAGGAATTTGAAATTACTTAGGAGAGGAAAAGAAAGATATGGATACACAATTTGAATCCCAGTGGCAAATTAGCAGAAGATGCATTCAGGAAGTTCGCCTAACAATATTTAAGCAGCCGAAGATGTGAAACAATCAAGACAAGCAGAAACTTTCTAGCCAAAACAAAACAGAAGCAGATGTGTATTTTAGCAATCCTGTAATAAAAACAGGATCAATTTCTTTAGACAACGGCCTAAACATCCAAAACACAACAAAGCTGCTTTCTTCATGACAGTCCAGTAGTTGCCAGGGACTGAATAGAAAGGGAAGAAACAACACTTTTTCACCCACTGACACACTTTACTGGAACACACTCATTTCTTTCATAACTGGGCTAATTAGTCTCCTTCAATATTACAGTGACACAATCTCTCAAAATAAAATTCTGCATAGATCACCTATATGATCTGAAAACTTATCTGCCAGCAAGCACAATGAATTTATCATACTACCTTACATTTTACAAATGCCTGCGATAAGGGTTTATCAATCAATGGCTAATATGCATTTTCCAATTATAAAAAATATTTAAATAGTGTAGAACGCAAAGCAAGATGAAAGATGCAGTGCTGTTGTTCTTTCCTTTGAAAATATGTTTGAAATGAAAGCATCTTAAATGCTTTATGTAAAATACTTTGCTTTCAATTTTAGTTTCCATGAAAATACTTTTGTGCTTTGTTAGGGATTCAAATCCAATTTTATTGTATTCCTTTCATGTTAAAAACCCACAGATCGAGGCCTCAAGTACTAGCCCAGGACTGTATGTTTGAATACAAATGATGCCATGGGAATTATTTTGTATTAAACTAGCCACAGAATTGGTTGTTAACATTTTCAATATCTGAACTGAAGTAACGTAAATATCCTAAAAAACTACTAATGAGAGTACCAAGAGGCTTTCAATTAAAAATTTTCAAAAGAAATCCAAGAAGTCAGTGTGCTTTAGTCAAAATTAATGAGATGCATGCATTTTTGCATAAAAAAATATATAAAACTGCTCTGATTAATTGGAAACCTTATACTGTACTAAGCTTTTCCCTAAGGAAAAGCCAGCATCCATAATTACAACTTTGTTGGGTTGTGTTCTAAATCTACGCTAACCCTTCTTCAAAAAAAGAAAGGTAGGCCGATGTCAAGAGTTGAGTCAAATGGGAATTAATCAGAATAAAGACAATTGTGATGAGAAAGTAAACCTCACTTGCAACATTTTCCAGCTTTGTCATAGCTTTGCTTTTTTCCCCACTTTCCCAGAAGCTGGACTATGAGAAATTAAGTTAAACTCCACATCAGCCCAGCTGCCCAACAACCTCAATGCTGCCATAACAATGTGGCCCAGCCTGTTTTGGTTTGGTTCCAGATATAACTGAAGCCATCTTTTTTAGTTTTTGAATGCACTTGTAGCACTGCCTATGCCTTATTATTCCCCCTGGTGCTTCTCCATACCACAAGCAAAGAAAAATTAGGCAGCTTCTGACTGCTTTGCACAAAAGGTTACAGATCACCACAAGAAATTTCACAAACAGCTTCTACAAAAAAACACAAATGATTTTACAGTGGCATAACATTTCTTTATCAGATAGTTACCCTTTTTAAAAACCTTATGCTTGTTAGAACTTCAAATATGTAGCCACTTAAGGATTATGCATACTCTTCATAAAATTCTCCAGAAACTTAAATATAGAAAAAAGAAATAAGGAGATACCAAGACAAATAAACAACAGAAAAGTGTTAGACTATAACACTTCACAAGTAGACTGGATATAAATTTACATCAATGTGGACTAAATGGCATAACTGTCAACAGGGTAAGCTTCATATCAAAGGTCATGTATTATTACTGCCCTTCATTTTTTCCTCATGCTTTCAATAAATTGCTTAGCCTTAGGAAAAGAAAGAGAGGCAATGCTAATGCAGCAGCCATATGTTATACTGTTAAAGAGGTTAGTCCAGCTTCCATGGATTCCTGAGTTCAGCTACAGCTTGCCTGCATCTGGTCTTTGTCTGTATTTATTAATAGCATGGAAAGAAATCTAAATTATGTAGCAGTGTCACAAAGATCATGCAGGATACATTCACTCCAAACTGAAGTAAGATATTTAGGAGTTTAACAATTTAATAGATTTCTTTCAAATAAAACTGGACAGCACACCAGAAAATACATTTGAGAACAATCCTGCTTTGAAAGGGTGATGAATTAGATGATCTAACCAGCATTTTCCAGTTATATTTTCCATGAACCGCTTCACTTTGTTATCTCATTGTTCCAGCTCAGCATCCAGAACTACTCAGAGCTCATCTTTCAGGCTCAGTAGCCCAGCAGTTCAATGCAGTTCCTCCAGCTGGCTCAGAGCTACCCAAGAAACATACAGAGTCCCCTCTTCATCCTTCCACCACTACACCTGTATAACTCAATCTGTGCTCAGCTCCAGGCTCTGCAGAAATACTACTTGGTCCAAGCCCAGACCAACCCCTAGCACCAGGTCACGCTAAGGAAGGTGGGAAGATTTCCATCCCCTTCTCCTTTACTCTGCAGGACTGATGAGCACCAGAGCAATTCCTTTCCCATTCCTGTAGTAACAGAGGAATGAGGACTGGCAGAACAAGTTCATGATTTGTAGTGTATGGCGGCAAAGTTATCATATGCAAGGTCTTCACGGCTCTTCCTTAACATACACACACCCCTATCTTGTGATTCCTTGATCCTCCCAAAACCTGTTATCCTTTTAAGAAAAACAACGGTTAAAAGCTTCCTGGTGGACAGCAAAGACTTCATCAGGGACACTCTGTCATATTCAAAGCTGTGTTCCGCACACCAAAAGTCTTGGAGCTACAATGAATAATGCACTAAAATGCATATTCAGAAATGACACATTTCATCAAGATTGCTATGCATACCAGCAATAAAAAACCTGTTTGCAACATGCAAACCATGCTCAGAAAAAGGCAAGTCTAGGATATCTGCTGGTAGATGGCATCATACCAATTCACAAGAACCTTGAAAGACTGAATCCATTCTGACTTCTTTTTAATGTTCACACCAAACCTAGAACTGCAAGCACCCAGGCAGAAGGAATGGGAAGTGAGTCTTCATTGAGAAACAGCCTTGTTTCTGTTTTTCACTGACAGAAAGAACATTCCTTCTTCATTGTTTCTACTTAAAGGAGCTAACAGAGACGTATCAAAAGCTTCATCACAGCTGTGCACTACATCAGCTTACTAGTATCAAGTCATCAAAGGCAGGCAAAGCTAAGGAGAAAATCAACAGTACAATACAAGCAGCATGTTTCCCAGCTTGCAAGAAGCAGAGCTGGCTCGTGTAAAAGTCTGTATTGTTCTTTTTATCAAGTTTGGTGCCTAAGCCAAAATGCCTGTAGTGTAATTAAAGCACAAGGGGAGATATAAGAGTGTTCAGAATCAGAAACACGGATGCTATAGCTGTAGGAGCTCCACCAAACAGTGGGCAGACAAGATCAAATGTACCCAAAATTCATCAAGAAACAGAACTTGGTGGATGGATCCAGCTACCAGCAGAAAATTCTTCCAAATGTATTACTGCTATCAAGAGCACACATGGGAGCTTGTACAGTAGCACCTTACCTACCTGCTGTGGCTGGATGAAAACTTTATTAAAAATGTTGTCATTGTAGTTTCCACAACTACACAAACAAAATCCTCAAAAGCAAAATTAAAATCTCTTAGGCCCTTCTGGGTTATTTGTTATTTTTCCATCGTGGAGTAGACATGAAAAAGCAAATCAGAGTCAGGTGTTGTGTTACTGTTTTTCTCCATGTGTTTTATAGGTAAAAAAAAAAAAAAATCAAGATTAAACAATCTGGATTTTACATTACTTAAATTCAAGATGAGAGAAAAAGCCAACATTTTCCAAAGTGCTATGAGGCTGAGGGGGGGTACTTTTATGGGAGAAGGAAGTAATACAGCCTGCCTTCCAGCTGCAGAGTAGGAGTATGCTCAGTGTGGGACAGAGGAGAAATGGTGCAGGTCCAGATGGCAGGGAACCTGAAATACCAGAAAAAACAGCAGAGTTGGCATACAGTTTTCTTCTGTAAAGTACCTAGATACTCGATGCCAACACCCTATGTTCATCCTGTTACACTTATTATACATGTCACTTTCAAAGAAGCTTCAGTTGGAAAATACCACAGAAATGGTCAAAAGCCAGAAGTGCCTCTCTGATTTTCCCCTCTAATTCCCAGTAGTGACAGTTACCTTCCTTTCAATTCTGGATGACTGCTTCAGACTTAATGGAACTACACTAAGTACAAATGTTAAAAAACAAACAAACAAAAAGAAACAACAACAACAAAAAACACCATGAGTCTCCATTGCCAACTGGATAATCAATCTGTAACTGGGAGATCACAGCCTCCTATAACCAAATGTAGTTGTTCTTTTGTTCCTTTACCAGATGCACACAACAGTCAGTTCACACAGCAAGGTGAATGGCTTATCTGACTTCAGTGGAGATCCTATTTGGTTCTGGAAAAACTGATCCCCTTCTCAATTTAAGGGTCCAAGGCCTATTGGTTGAAATGAAGGTAAACTGTGGCTGCATACTTTCTACAGAAATCATTTAAACAAGCAAAACTGGCCAAACAAAAATAGATCTTCACATAACAAAAATGTTTTCTTGTTGTTTCCCCTAAATGCTCATCTTCAACCTGTATTAATTTCAAGAAATTAAATGAAAACAATGAAGTTGCATCATCCTGAGAATTCACATGAAAAACAAAGACAGTAACTAAAATCAGAACTAGCGTGAAAAAAACAGAACAGTCTGTCCCTCATTTGGAAGACAGAAATGGGCAAGCTAAAATGTGATTAAGGAAAGGGATCACAACAAAATTCTCCCTGTATCTGGGGATCTTTTTTCCTATTCCTTTCTTTTGTAAGAACAAAAAGGATGGATCCACATTAAAAGAGACAAAATCTCCTAAAACAGGAGAAAAGCATAACATCTCAGAGATGTCATTCTCAGTTCAATTCTAAGGCAAACAAGGCCTGGGATTATTTCAGAGTGAAGGTTTCAGCTACAACCAACAGCAAAAAAGTAGTTACAAAAGAGGATAAATGTATGTTGGCATTGGTCAGTGCTAGGGCTGCTTCAAAATTAATATCTCCTGTTTGATTATGCTAGCCCACAATGTCAGAGGCCAATGTTGGAGATATGGTAGCAGAGGTTGAACCTTCCCACCCATAATCCATTACTTTTCTTTTTTTTTTGTCTGACAGATGGCAGCAGAAGGGCAGTCTGACTCAGTGGTGTCTGATATGAGAACATGTATATAACAACGGAGACCAAACAGTGGATGTGAGCACAGTGAGATGGTGGGCGATGCATTTCAGCAGTGGCAACAGTGGGTCACCTCTCATGGTGCAGATGCATGAGTGTGGTATGCAGGCTCTTACTCATCACTGGCAAAAATGCACAATGTCACAATGGTGACTGTGTTTAAAAGTAGTGCTTCACAACTGAGAGTTTACTCCCTTCATGTCTAGGTACCCTGTATCCAGATCAACAAAAATTGAGTGTCATGTATAACATATATATAGAAATACTTATGGATTTTTCAGCTGTAGCACATGTGGTTTGGGTCTGAAGAAATTTCTGTTTGAAATTCTGAAAGTACTTCTAAGTATATGGCATGATCTTGCCCATGAAGTTGAACCCCTGACCCAGTATTACTGTAGAGCACGAGATGGACTACATACTGTGTCATTTCCAGGAGACCCTGAAGGGAAAGATGAGGTCCAAGCATGGGGCAGTGTTCTCAGAAGATCAAAAGAAAAATAGTCAACTAAATCACAAAAAGTATTGAATACATGTCTCAGAACAGGGAAAAAATAAAAATAAAAAAATAGATGGTAGCCACACAGATTCTCAGGAATTCCCTCACTCAGACACTACACATTTAACTTTGGCATTCTCCATCTCAGCATGGAACAGGTTTACAATCCTAGTTCCTAGAAGCCATTTGAATTCTGCTAAAGAATTCAAGAATGCAATTTAAGTTGTGTGACTCCATTAATATTACTGGAGAACAGTCTTTAACTTCCAGTGAGCTGGCCCTCCAGATACAATAACAGAAAAGCAGGTGTTAGATGAGAGCAATATTTAAAAACTACACATTTTATTCCTCATCCCAAACTGTTAGAACTATTTGATCTGTTCTGATTTCTTTCCTTAAGTGAGAATTTTCTCCATCGTGGAGCTCTCCAATGGTGCTTTCCAGGATGACTTCCCACAGATACTCCCAGATCTTGTTTCAAAGACAAACCAATTTGTGTAGAATAGTGTAATTCTATGCAGCATATTAATATCAGTTGTTGAGGGAAATTTGTCTGTTTTGGTTCCATCTGACGGTTCAAAATATCCTGTCCTTCCCAAGGCTTACATAAACAAGCCTTCCTAACGGACATAGCAACATTTCTTTTTCTAACATGCTAGCAAACTCAGAGTACTTTTGGCATAGTAGTTCATTACAAGTAAACACAAAACTTTGTTCCACCTATTTAAAGGGTCCTAAGTGAGAGATACTAAATGGGAAATGTTTTGCTCCAGAATTCAGAAACGAGTGCCCTAAGCCCACTAGAGAGGGCTTGGCTGTTAACTAAAGAGAGACTGGCATCATATGCTTCAGCTGGCAGGCCCATCAGCTGCTGAACAGCTTTCAACCCAATTCCATTGCTGCATCGCAGCTTGAAGAATTGTGCAACCAGCAAAATAGTTCCAGTTTCCCCCATGCACAAAGCCTGTATTCAGCTTTTCACTTTCTCAACCACATGCTATTATTCTCCATAAACTGCAGCAGCATGGAGGTGTGCACACAATCCAGGGTTTTTGATCCATTGTCTCCCTAAGTCACAATAATACTTTTATGCTTTTGATATAGCCCCTTGACTTCGGTTGTTTTTTCCTTGACCAAGTACATGCCAAAATCTAATATACACATATAGCAGTATAATCACAAAGCAACAATTTTCCCCCTGGCACCTCTTACTAGAAGCTCATTTTCTAGCAGTATTTTTCATGCAGTACCGCTGCTACTTAAGTGTCGCAGTGCTTCATTCACACTGTATCAGTTCTGCTGCAAGCATTCTCAAGATACGCCCCTTTGGGAATGAAGCATAACTGAGGCAGCAAGGGTGCAGAGAGTAAGATTTTTAAGAAGGAATTAGATGCCAGAATCCCCTAAGATTTAAATACGTGCTAATCCTTTGAGAAAACTACTTCAAAAAGTTTTACTCAAGCAATGTACAGAACAAAAGTGGGAATTAAATGATTATTTTAAGCCCTGCTTTCCCAAGTGACACTAACACTCTCCTTCACAGATTGCATGGGGAGTAATACAACTCCATGAAATACATAAAAACTTCACTCAGAAGACAGTGACTTTCTGAGCAAGTTATGTACAAAACCACATTTTAACACTTAACTGAGGTGTTTTCTTCTCATAGACTTCAATGACACCAAGGTCTCTAAACCAAGAATTTCCTGCACATGAAAAAACACTACACTCTGCAGTTTCAAATAAAACGTACCTGAGAGGTATGCTAAAATGAACTCCAGTGAGACCAGGTATCACTTTCCACAGATCTAACATACTAAGTGAGTGTTTCAGAAGACCTGTGTTGAGAATTAACAACAATGGCATTTTCTTCCTTCCATTCCTCCTTACTTAACAGCTTGATTTAGCATGCTTGGTTGAGCAAATTAACAGTACCTGAAAACATTTACTTAACAAATGAAGTTGCGCAGATGTAAGAACAACAAATCCTTTATTTGCACTGGACTCCACAGCACTAATTTCTTCCCCATCTGAAAGTTTCAGCCCTTCTGCCTAGTGTTTGGCTATATTTGTCCTGGATTCCTACATATTGATACACATTTTAATGCCAAGCACTAGGTAGGTGGCAAAAGACAAACTGACATGCTTCACTCTTAAAGCACAGTTTCTCCAGTTTGTATGCTGATGGATTTGCTTTGCAAAGCTATTTAGGAAGACAAACACTATCCCCATTTCCATAAACATTAAAAATAGGAAACATTAAAAATAAAAAGAAAAAATTAAATAAAAAGCAGGCCTAATGAGATCACTCTACAGCAAAGACTGAAGACATGCAAAGATGCCTCTTTTAGGAACAGAATCTTAAAATAGAACTATGGGTGAAAACAGACCTTGGATCTAAATATATTAGAATCCAACTTGAAGGAGGGACACTAGAAATGTTGATCTTATGCTGTGTTTACTCAAAAATGGCAAATAGCTCAAATAAATAGCCAGCCACAGGAACTTCCTTCCATTAGGGACTAACCCAGTTCATATTCAAATTTCAGGCCCATTCTAAATTTTTACTTTATTCAAAGTAAATTCAGGTCAGTGAGACAGTGTTTCATCGCACAGCTTTGCTTGAGGCAAAGCAGCTCAGGCTTAGCTTCTCTCTTGTTTAGGGCAGGTATATAAGTCCCATTGGTGAAGTACAGGGAGCTTAACAGAGCTTAAACTCTTCCATTTGGGTTTTGATTTAACTGAACAGAATCTGTGAAGGTGGTTCTTGTTCATTTCATTTTTTCTGCTGAAAAACCTTTGAAAACATTATTCTAGTCCTTCTGCAGCAATGCTCAGGCTTTTGAATCAGAGAAAGCAATATACCTTGTCTGAAATATTCACATCCTGTTAGGTATCAGATTTATCCATAAACAACCTACAGTCTCACTTCCACTAAATACTGTCATCAGCAGAGTTACTCTGAACTTATATCAGCATAATTTGTAAGTAAAATACAGGAAGAGGTCTCCCTCTCTCCAGGAAAAAAACATTTTACTGACATTTCTAGCACGTGTTTATATCAAAACCTACTCACCCTGGTTACTAGATGTGTTCGAAGTCTCTTTTCTGTCACAAGTGGTAAGAAGAGACTACTAGACATTTACTTGTATTAAAATATTTTACTGATGGGAATTTAAGAAGGTTAATGTCAATTTACTTTATGTTCTTACGCTACTATTTTCTCTCTGGGATAGTTTATTTTTGAGGGTAAATGTTTGTAGGATAGAGCTTTTCTATAGAAACAAATTACAGTTCTTCTGGTAGTTTACACTACAGGGTCAAGACCTAACTCTCTGTTTGGAAAAAAAGAGACATACTAATGATGACTCTGTTCCTGAAGTACCTACATTTTTGGCAGTCTGTTCATATCTTGAGAGGTAATCCCCAGCAGGCACCACATGCAGTAATCCTTACTCCTCCCCTATTTCAAAAAATAACTCACTGGACAAAACAATGACTTACTGAAGATACAAACAGAAACAGCAAAATACGGAAATGATTCAAGAGAAAGAACAGACATCTCAGTAATGTCAGTCTAGAACTACATAAAAAAAAATCCACAAACACAGAAGACCTCAGCTTGTCCTGTGACTTGGGTCATCGAGTCCAGTCTAAGCAAACTCATGCAATTCAAACCGAGCACACGTAGCCTAGACTAAAACTAATTATTTTGACAGAAAATCTCCTTGTCATGATTATGAATATACTAACTCCCCATCTGAATTTATTCACTGATGAAACAATTTGTTTTCCCATAGAAAAAGAAACATTCAATATCAAAGAGCCTTATTTTCTTTCAGACACTGATTCACATGGCAAACAAATCAAGTCCCGTATTTAAAAATGACTTTCCATTTCCCCAAATATTCCTCTCAACTGCAGGTCTTTTAATTCATAGGCCACTAGAATTGTACCTAGTACTGACTGCACACAACATTAGAATATAATCTAGCACTTCGGTGTGTTAGAATCATGTATTTGGGGGGTTAAGATTACTCCACATTTCTACTGGAAACACTATGTCTCATAACTCAGGATGCTGCTTACCCTTTCCACAGTCACATTAAAAAAAATAAAATATAAATTAAAAAAATCTCTGTATTCATAATGTTTTCTGGGTCTTGTAATACAGCAGGCAGTATTTTTATATTATTTCATTTCATTAACAAGTCCACCCAGCACCAAAGACCTCCCCTTTCCATGCGTATTAGGCCCTTTGTGTACTTCTTCTGGACTCACAAGTTACTTTTTCTAATACCTTTACTGAAATGTTTATTTGCCTGTTCAGTAGTGGTGCTTTCCCCCTGAGCACTTAATATTAGCTTTTGTCCACCTAACATTTTCAATTGGTTGGAAAAAAAAAAAAAAAAAAATCCCAAAAAGAAAAATAAAAATACAAAAAAACCCTCTCAATAATTAATCTGCTTCAGGGAACCATGCCATCAACGATCACCTGTGAATGACTTAAACCCAAATTATTTTCTATGACTGTGCCTTCCATGCTGCCCTTCCTATTTAACATAATCCACTATAACTTTTGACTTAGTGATTATCTACTGATGGAATGCTTAAATACTGGCTTTAAAATCAGAAACCTGGGAAACAGCAATATCTCTTCGTTGGCTGCAACTATGAAAAACTATGAAATACTTCTTTATCCTCAAAGTTCATTCTCTGCTGCTTAGTAGGCATCCAGAGGTCACCATTATTTCAAGGCCAGAACACTTGATTTCATCTATACAAGAGCAAGAACCCAGTAGAAAAATATATGATGTATGCTTTTTGTGTTTTAAATCAATATGTTTCTCAAAATATTTAAGCAAGTAATGAAATAAATCTCTAAAGAGGAAAGTTAATAAACATTCACATGTGCATTTTGCTCATCTCTGGATGTAATGGTAGTTTAGTTATTCCCTTATTTATGCAGTGGGACAAAGATCAGGAAAGATCATCAGTGAAAACTATTTGGCTGTCTGTTAACTTTCTTCTGGTTGCCTAACATTTATTTTTAAAGTTATAACAAATGGTTCTTTTCTGTTTGGTAGGAAAGTAAGATGACAGATTGTGGGAAGGAAAGTGTGAGCTGTATGGAAAGAGAACAAGAAAAGAAGGCTAACTGATCCAACAAACCTGTTAATAGCAAATGGAGGGCAGAAAATGAAAAGGGCTGTTTTCAAGCCCACACCACAAAGTCATAGTAATAACGTCGTAAATACAATGTAATTCTAAGAAAGTATTACAACAGCAGTGACTCTCCTCACTGCAGGAGAGTGAATGATTTCTTTTAAAGAGTTAACACGAAAGAACTACCAAAAAATTAGTCTTGAAGGGAAAAAATAAAACAAAAACAAACAAGCTACCTTTCCTGAGCCATGTATCATAATACTATGGGAATCAAAATATCAATCTCAGGATATGCTATACCAGAACAAAAAGTGATCTGCCCCAGATTACTGTCGTTCAAAGACGTGGCCTGCAAGTTCTTTTGGAAAACAATTTCAACAAACCTCATGCAACTCAAAAAACAATCAGACTAAAGTAAAGCAATGATATAGGGCAATACTTTGGAAGATTTTTTAAAATAGTTTCAGCTTACCCACAGTGGATCATCACTGATATTTTCCTTCTCTTCTTACTGAAGGGAATTTCAAACATCAGATTCCAAATCAGTTATTCCTCCCAGATTTGAGAAGCAAAATGGCATTTTCTTATTCCTTCTTAGCTACTCCTTAAGCTCTCTCTGCTGCCTGCAAGTCCAAAGACTGGAGAAACTGAAAACATTTTAAATCTTATATGCCAGTAAAACTGTATGGTAACAGAGAAGTAACACCTGTAAACAACACATGGAGTGACTACTGTTAAAAGGACAGAGAAATACTGCCTATTATTGTCTACAGACAAATAAGCTTCACTTAAACACTACAGAAGATTTTCAAAATAAAAAATGCTAAGGATACAATACAAACAAAACAAGAAAGTTAAAAATATTCATCTAGTGTAACATGTACCTAACACAAGAGACACGTTTAAGAAAGCCCTCTTTAATTATCTGACAGATTCTCCAGGTAGTGTGAGAACAGCACATGAAAAGTCCTTAGATGAAAAATACCTAAGGTTCCAGAAATTAAATAGGATACAATGAAGCAGCTGAAGTGGATTTGCCACTTAGTCATATTAATTATCTTGGTTTGAAAAGAAACTGAAAATCGAATTTCTGAAGGTCTGAGATATCTATGCCAGTCAGTTGTAAGCATGTTATAAAACAAGAATTTCCTGGGGACCCAGAGCTAGGAATAATTATCAATTTGGTGGACAAGTATGAAAGAGGAAAAAAAGGGCCAAGAGTCCAAGACAGCAATACTAATACTGGGATGAGGTTATCTGACAACAGTTGTGAAGTCAGTTCATTTAGGGAAAAGTATCAAAAGATTGTTCTGTAAGCTGGATGTAGAAATATTTTTTTTCCATAAAACATCTAATCTGAATAAACCATCACAGTATTTCAGGATCACAAAGGACCATGGTTTGTAAACAGAAAGCAGGGGAAAATAAGTCCAAAAATGTTTCAAAGAGCAGAGAGTGATAGTGTTTCTATAGGCAGTATGACAGACAATTTTATTGTCTCCTTTCACAGTTGGGTTTCATCATAAACAGTTTAGAGTTTCTTATCAGCCTCTAAAATTTAATAAAGCCACATCTTTAAGTGCTTGAAGGTCAGAAAGGGAAGCTGTTCCTATTCCACTATTATGTTTCTCTTTGTGTAAGAATGAGGCCTGTGCAACCCCCACACTCTCCCTATCAAACCTAATACAGTGAAATAAGAAAGTGCTTACCTCACAAACAATTTGCAGCACTTTCTTCCCTACAACTAAAATTAAATAGACTTTAAGATGCATTTTCCTCCCACTTTGAATATGTGACTTCTTGCCTGAATTTACCACTCGGGGCTTAAAAGTCACTGGCACAATTTTTACATTAGATACCCAGTACCTATCCACGCTAAGCCAAATCCCATCTCAATTAAAACCCCAGACATCTCTCGGTGAAAAGCAAAAGATGCAGAAGTCCCTTAAAGTCTGCTCCAAGTCATACTTTGCTTTATGGTTAATGGTTCTTGCCCCCAAAACCAATGTGTACTATACCATAACTGTGAAAATGTTTGCCTGGCATGCCCCCAGAATTACTACACACCATTTTCTGGTTCTCCCCCAAAAGCCCAAGTATTTCCTTCAGAGGATATGTGCTCCCACCGTTGAACAGCACTATCTGATACTGTATTTTATGTTTTACCATTCTGCAACTTTCATTTGATCTGAAAAGAGATGAGGTGAAATGCTTGCTACTAAAAGTTTTCACTTAGAGTAAAATCACATGTTTCCCCTTGTTGCTCATATTCATGCACAGTGCATTAAAATTGACTCCCATAAGTCTTCATTATTCAGGCATTTAATCATATGGAAAATGTGGTAATTTAATTAAAACAAGCAACATAGGTTAGATACCCCATGGGAAACAGAGTGAGGAAAAATAATTCATTGAATTTCCATTTTGAAAATGTATTAATGTGAGACCACAAGACCACAGCAAAAAAAAAAAAAAAAAAAAAAAAAACAGAAAGAAAGAAAGTTGCTCATTTGTAAAGCAGTAATCCAATGCTGAGACAATTTCAGTTCAGGAAGCCAAAACTTACACTGCTCTGTCTCATGTCTGCAGCGAGTGTTTGTCAGAACATAACGCAACTAGCAATTACTTGCTGTAGTACAGTAAAGCCTGGAATTATTTTATTTTTAAATGAGAGGGGAAAGGATAGTGTGCTATTAGTTCAGACATGACTACTAAAGACGGCACTCACTGGAGGTCCATGAAAGGCTTTAAGTCTTCCACACTGTTGAGTACAATGTTTAATTCTTCCCAGAACTTATGTCACGTACCTGGCACTTTGCTTCAAAATGATTTATCAATATAGTATTGGGAGGAGGGGTACAGGGACCAGATTCATACACATGTGGTTACAGTTCTCTCCAGAATTCAAGATACATTTGCTAACCCAACCTTTTATTTCAACCAAGATGTCAATGGGTGTTGTACTTTGACTCAATAGTCTTTTCCTATCCCTCCCATTCATAAATTCCACAAACCACAACACTAATTCCAAAACCTTTAACAGAATTTGCCCAAATGACCCTTCAAAAGAACTTCTACTAGATATAAACATTCTGTAAGATATAACAAAAGTGTTATTAGGTTCTTTTCCTAACTTTTCACTTCTTTATATGTTGGATTTCTTTTGGATTTTTTCTCCTTTCTTATAAAAAGAACAGTCACTACAGACCATCTACCTCTACTTACAGCAACTATGCAGCCGTATTTTCTCCTGTCTTTTTGTCCTTTTTTTTTAAATTTTTTTTTTATAGGATATTTCCTATCTCCAAAATTCCCACCATAATAATAATAATAATAATAATAATAAATTAATTTTAAAATAGCTAAAGATACAAACCCTTTGAAAGAAGAGACTTAGTTCAGTAGGGGCTGTACTTTCCTATATATGAGACAGGAAAGCTACTCAGATGGCCCATGTCAGCACAGTTTCAATGTATATATGCTATGGGAATGTCAATGTTGTAAAACACATCAGCATAGTGTATACAAAAATATTCAGCTTCCCACACATTTACTATAAACATTAAACAATATTTTAATCCTACTTCTAAGTATCTTTTAAATATTCTGCATCTCTTCCTTTCCAGAATGTTCACACTTTCCAATCTCTCATTTGTGCAGAACCCTCAGAGGAATGACAGAAGATAGGTATAAAAAAAATTAAAAAAAACAACACATGAGTTCAAAAGCTTTGAATTTTATATAGGTATTTTAGCACATTCTCTGTTCCAGTGCTCCGCCTCTTGTTTTATACAGCTTAAACATCAATACTTACACAACCCATTAATAAGAGATAGCATATCAAAATCACTGAGAAAGATGCCTAACCCAAATGTACAATTTAGGATTCGTAATTAAGATGTTGCAGCCCCTCCCCACAGTTTTGTGCCAGCCCCCACAGCAGCTCACACTGTGGGCCTGGGATTTCTAATGACAAAGCAACCACAAGTAAGAAGAGTTAGAAGCGCTGACCAAGTCTGCAGACCTAAAGGCTGTCAGATACTTGGGTTCTTAAGGAATTCCATCAGTTTTAGCTTAACTAGAATAATGCAAATGTGAATATTAGAATGTGAACATTTCTGAACTTTTGCACTTTCCTTTTAACAATCTGCATATCCTTCCTGTGAGCTACATATAATGCTGTCATCATAGGAGCTTTAACAGTTATACAATCAAGAGGAAAAAAAGCTAACAAGCAGATGCATAACAAACATATCTAACAACAACAACAACAAAAATCTTAAAAACATTTTTGTTACCTCATTCATTCTTAAAAAAATAAATAAATAAACAAATACCCACTTATTATTCTTTATTCATTATGTGGAAATCTAAATCAAAGTGCCACTCCATTTGATTCACCTCAAGTGAAAGAGCTTTGCAAAATATTTTTAACCCCTACTTCTCTCCCAATGCCTTCTGCATTTAGCAACAGAAGAACCCACTTAAGGCTGCAGAATTTCAGGCCACAAGCCACCTAATCACAATCACAACTGTTTACTTTTTAATATCATCCATCGTGAGTCAGATGGCACTAGACAGAATTGTTTTGCCTACCAGTAATCTTTAAATTAACATACTATGATTTACTGTGGCAAGTATTCAGTCCATCAAGATAGCAACCTCTCCTGACAGCTGTCTGCAAGAGAGCTATTCACCTGACCTTGTGGGTATGGCTTAAAGGAGATTTACATGGCATAAACAACCACATATAAAGGCTAACACTTACGTATACTGAGGGACTAGTGTGTCAGGTTTCTGAGCTATGTAAGTCCATCTGTATCACCATCTTTCTTTTCTAGATATTCCTTTGCAGCTTTGGCACTTACTAATTCCATGATTTTTTACAAAAAAACAAAAACAAAAATAAAAAACAAAAAAACAAAAACAAAAAAAAAAAAAACAAACCACATATCTGGTTCCAACAGAAACCTCTTTGAGGATTGAATGTGTGAAAGGAAATCGTCCAGCTATATCTCTTTTGAGAAAGATTCTCATCTGCACTAATGACTCATGTTCCATGGATTTTTATGAATAAAGCTTCAAAGAGAGGGGAAGATTGGAATCCTCTTTTTTGGCTGCTATGAGAACATGAAAATGCAGCAACACACAACTTAATTGTACTGTAAAACAAAAGTAACAGATCATTTATACAGTAACACTGAAAATTTTGTATTTCTGATGCACCTTCACTCATTCTTAGGAGCACATCAGTCACATTACAAATCTGTGTTAAACTACACTGCAATCCTAGTACAACTGTATAGAAAAAATCATCTCAGAATCTGACTCAGTGATTTACAGACCAAGCTCCAAATAAGGAGAAGTTGAGAGTTTTCAACAAGAGAATATTATGGGGATACCTTAGTATTTGAGAAGCATTCAGATACTAGCAATTCAGTATTTTTCCTGTTATATTGCCTTTATTTCTAAATAACTAGAAACAGTCTTTCAGGCTACATTCAAACCTTGTCTTTTACAGAGGTAGAAAATGAATCTTTCACTCTCTGGTGTTGGGAGAATCCAAGCTGCAGGCAGCATGGCCCTATTCCCCCAGCTGAAGAAAGATTAAGAGAAAATAAACAGGAATGGAAAGGGCAACACACAGCATCACATGTGGGCACAAATACATGGTTTATATGGTTCAATATTTTAAATAATTACCACAGCCAGCCTCTGCTGAACATCTCTTTCATTCCTCCATTCTGATTTTACAGTAACACAAAGTACCTATCTTACATTTCAAATCATTTTATCAAAAAGTGTAATCGACATCTTCCAATCTTTGGAAGCTCTTAAAACATCCCATCTTTTGTGAGAAAAATTTTCTCTTGGAAGGTGGAGAACTTTCCTTTTGGTTAGCATCAAGCTATTTTGCACCTTGGTACTACTTAGAAGCAGTGACTCAAAATTTCCAAACCCTTTTCAACCTCAACAAGCAGCACAGTTTTTAAAACCCTCTAGGAGCTGAGGTCTCTGTTCAAGTCTAGCAGTGAAGTGATTAAACTTCAGAATGATAGTGCCTGTTCAGCTATTACGTATCCACTATTTGCTAGTTATTTTCTACCTTAATGCATTTCTTATTTACCACAAGGCAGTAACAAACCCTTTGTGATGCTTTTCTCACTGAGGGATTCTTAGAGTGGAGTATCCAGTCAAGAGTTAGAACACACAGCCAGGATACAATCAGAAATAAAGGGAGTAGGTTGCCTTCAAACACGCTAACATGACTTTCAAAGGTAACTGATAGAATTAGCACTGATAACTGCAAACCAGATTGTTGTACATCACTTGGAAATCAGTTCTGAAGGAATCACCTTGGGACATTTGATAGTGAACATGTATATGTGCATCACATCACTACCTCATTTTTATATTCACTAGAATTTTCAACTCCACACTGGGAGGTTTCTTTAGCAACATCTGCATGCAAGTCACCGTGTGAACAAATTCAACTACTACTGAATTCTCAAATACTACATAAAAGTACTTATACTCTTTGTTTATATATAGTCTTTAATATAGAATAGTGCAATCCCAGCAGTTTATGCATAGCTATAACATAGGGAAAGAACCCAAATATTTAATACAAAGTGAATCTTAAATGAAGCATGTTTTCTTTGCTTAAACTAGGGAGATCTAAAAAAAATAAAGTTAAAATTACAATGATTTGGAAAGTCCAGTCTGACTACCAACAAGATCTCCCTGTTAGAATTGCTTTAGTTAATAAGACCACATCACCTCACTGAGAACAGCTAGGAACTGTCCCAAGAAACATGCAAGCTGCTGAGAAGACTTAAGCCCTGCAGAGATACCAGGACAGTTTTCTCTGCCTTTGGCAAGCACAGAAGCTACTTCAGTAGTCCTTTAATAGTCATATAGCACACATGGTTCAGAGAATCAAGTACTGCAAGCTTCTCTAGAACAAATCATAGTTGAGAAAGCTGTAGACAGTAGTCTACATAAAGAAGTCTAAAACACAATCAGAGTTAGAAAAATAAGAAGTAACAGAGAATACAGTAATACAGATACCACTATAATTTCTTACATTCCTACATTGTATTACCTAAGCTTGCTGATAGAAAATGGATGTGGAAGAGAAAACCATTGTCCAAAATCAATGCTGATTTTTACTGCACCATTTACTAGGCTATCATCCATGAGGGACTGTGTGGGGTGGGGATCACAAAAAAAAATGTGACTGCCTCTGCCTACATGATTTTTCACAAATTGGCTTCTTTTCATCTGGAGCACTTCAGATTCATTTTGGAAAGCAAAGGCAGCTACATTTCACTTGTCAAATCAGGAGCCATAAAAAGCAGTTAATTGCACTCAAGCACGCAAAGATTCTAGCTACAAAGTCCCTTGTCATATTTAACTTCAGCTCAACCCATTACACACGTGGACAAAAACTGATAAATCAGCCTTTCAAACCAACTATTCCTAATGTCTTTATCATATCAAAGTACCTCCACAAAGATAAACTCTGCACAGACAGCGATAAAAAGGCAAACATAAGAGTCTGATGGCTGGAAAAGGCATATTATTTTCTTTACTGTGAATCTCAGAGTTTTTACAAATTGATTGTGCAGCCAATGCAAGTCATTTAGCTCTTTGTGATGCTCTTGTACCTAATACCAAAAATTAAAACAGCTGGCTTCCTGCTATTTTCAGTTTATTTAATCACAGTTATCATCAGCTTTCTCTATATATTAGTAAACTCTTTCAAAGAGTATCAGTCATAACGAAGTCAAATGGCTCAAGTAAGAAAAAATTATTTTGGAAGTAAATTTCAGTTACACAAAATATTTTGTGGTAACAGAACAATTCTTCGAAAGACATCCAAGATAAGTTCCCTAGTTTCTGTGCTTGCTGGACTGTTTACTAATACTCATGTTACTCATGTATCACTTTCACCAGGGACCTCTATTTTTTTATGAGAAAGTAAACTATAAATATGAAAAATTAGTTTTAGCTGAAATTCAAAAAGTTGCCTTTCCTCAAGTGCAAGAAGTGTGCAGCATATGTGATCCAATATGTAACCAAACACAGAAGAACAAGAGAGCTCAAAGAAACTCAAGATTCAAGGAGTCATATTTTCACTTAACCTTTTTCCTGGCCCAACATAGCACTGTTGTACAAACACCTGGTGATTTGCAGATACTAATATTTTTAAGAAGCCAATGTTTGGAGTAGTGTAAATTCTTTCCCAGTAAGACATGCCAGATGTTAAATCAGAGCTGCTGGTTTTGTCCCTGATTTCCAGCAAACACTTATTTTATGGTGTTGTAAATGCTATATCTGTCTGTTTAGAAAAGCTAGCTACAAGTCAGTACCATTTAAGTCTTCTAAGTACAGAGCACTGGTAGTACATTTTGCTACACAGTTTAAAAGTTTCAGCTTTAAGAGCTGTATATCGCTTCTGAGAGTGAAAAATGTTGATATTATACCAATAGGAAAAAGCCCCAAAAATTTACATGGCACTGCAACAGAGCACTACTTCATAGCTGCAAGAGGTAAATATTTTAAAGTATCTTAAAACTGTTTTTGAGGGTAGAGAAACAATGATGCACAGAGTGATTATTTACACCCTGTGCACACAGTCTTTCCATGAGAACAATTTTTCAGTTAGCTCCTGAATACTGCATTCCTCCTACTGTTATCTTCCTGTTAGGGGTTATGGATCTTTCAACTTAAGATTTCTGCAAAATACATTTATGCGCCTCTACCTTGCTGTATGGAGCCCAAACACCTGCATTTTCCAATAGGAGAGAAAAAAAAATTACTCTTACTTGCAAGTAGTTTAACACTTAATTTTATCTTTCACATCTGAAACAAATCAGTCTCGTTTCAGAGGCATAAACGCATTTGTGCTGATACTTTTCTATTAGACAAGGCAGCATATGGGATATGTTTGATGACCTTCTGGGCTTCGAATACAACAGTGATCATTACCAGAAAAAATTTTAAAATTATTAGATGATTATATGCATATGTAGACATCCAGATGTGTGACCTATAGAAAGTATGAGATACAATTTTAATAGTGAAATATTTGATCAACATATTAAACATCTGTGTAAAATCTATGATACCGCAGAATCACACATTTGAGGGCAGGAGGAAAGGTTTATTGCTACTGGAATTTTATTTAGGTATTATTTAGACATCACTGAATTTAACACCTCCTTTTATATGATTATTCCAATAAAGATAAAAAGTTATCACACTCCACAGGGTAAATCAAATAGGTCTCCTGATTTGAATATTATTTTACGTATGATGCACTCAGCTTCACAGTTGCTGTTGGTGGGCCCTGCATCTTTTCATCCTTCCTCACATTCCAAAGCTAACCTCTTTCCAAAATTAATTAATTGATTAAATTTAAAAGCACATTAAAAAGCTCAAAAAAATTAACCATGAAAGACTACACATTCATATGCTTATATCACTCAAAATCAAACTATATATGAAGTTTCATCCCACTGAATCTGTCCAACATAAACTCTGAAGGAAACAACATTAAATAATTCCCTAGCACAGCACTTTCTCTGTTGTGAGAGTCATTATATCTATTCTGCTCAGAGCTGAAGCAATTGTCCATAATAGGATACACTAATGAAGCCTGTCATTAGCATGCTGAGCCACTTCAGTTGCTTAGCACTTCTTTTTGTTTTCATTTTGTTATTTGGCATGTAATTTGCATTTCTATAGACCCCAAGATGCTGAGCCTGCTGGGCTGGGGATTTTGCTCCCTGGGCAAAACCTGCAGCACAGTGCAGCTCACGCAGTCACCTCCCAGAGGAGATACTCTAAACATTTAAGTTATTCACATTTAGGAGAAGGTATTCAGGCAAAAAGTTTATTTTTGTATATTGTTAATTAAGAAATCAGCATTTCAAGACCAGTTTTGGAGTTCAAAAGGGAAATACAATGTTCATTGACCAGAGAGACCTTCATATCAAATTCCTGGAGAACTTTTTCTTGATTCACCCCCTAACGAGCCTCACAGGAGTGCATTTTATGAATTATACAGTAGTAACAGACTCTATCATTACACAGGGAATTTATTTTATGTTATTCATAACACTCCAGAAGCTGTTGAAGAGGTTTTCTGTGGGTTCACAAAAGCACAGTTTTGTTCCACACTGGGTTTTCTGCATGTGACAGGTGCCATGTATGACCTATGCAGCCTTTCCCTGAACATCAGGATACTCTAGTACCAATGGTCAAACTAAAACAAGAGACATTGCATTTTCACTCACAACAAACAAATGCCACTGTTTTGTAACTAAGCTAATGTCATCACACACACCTTCACAACTTTGCCAAATTTTGTTCTCCTCAAGCTACAGACAATACTGTGCTCCAGCTTTGGCTTATTTAATGCCTAGGCACTATCTTATCTTTCTCACATCTTCAGTACTGCTTTCTCCTGCTATCATGCATTGCTTACACAGAAGATCTTCTGTTTATATGCATTACTTGTTCTACATATACCAAGGTCTTCCAAGGGGTATGTTACCTATGCAGAAGCTTCTCAGACTACACTACATATTCAGTGACTGATTCCAAGCAAAACCTCCTATTTCCTCAGTACAAAGACTCAGCAGAACTTCCCTGTCTGCTTGGTTCAGAGACACAGCTCTTCCTGTTATCTGAACAAATTGCACAGCAGGGGCATCCATCAATGAACACTTAGCAAGCTTAATAATATTGTTACAACTGGTATCAGCCCCATCCAGCACGATCCATTCTGTGATTCTATATTTCTATAAGCTCAGATCTTTTTTTGCCATTTTGAAGTAGGAAACTTCCCTTTAAATAGGATGAGGTGACACACAGCTGGTATATGAAGGACTCCTATCAAAGATTCCATCCAAATGTTTTCAATGAATTATCAGAATTAAATGGAATTGCTTCACCTGGTGATAAATTTGTAAAGCAAATACAAAGAATTAAGCTAAAATGTCCAACGATGCACTTTTCATACATATCTGTATATACCTTCTCTAGGATGGAATAGCACAAAAATGTAACATAACAACATGCAACTCTGGCATTCTTATGAGATCTTTGGTGGCAGAAGCTGAAAACAGAGTAGATGACTAAACTTCCAACTCATCAGTTCAAAGCAGACCTTAAAAGGACAATGCATGACTTCGTGAGAAATACTATCACGTATGTATTGTGACTATGCAAGTGGAGAAGGTTTTATGCAGTGTCAAGATCAAACAATGACACTTTGTATTTTTAGTGACACAATCACTTTTTTCCATGTAAAGCCTGAATATATTTAAATGACAGCTTTGACTTCATGTGAATTGACATAACTACAATTACTTCTAAGATTTAAGATGTTAAACTAAGCAGGAAGAAAGTCCAAATATATCCTGCAAACTGCCAGCTGGGCTCATTTAAGTTGTATTTTTATCAGGAGATGCTAAACATATTGAAATGACATTTGAAGGACAATGTGCTCTTGATTCTGGATTTAAAATCCAAGAACAAGCAAAGAACATGCTAAAGCAAATATGTTTACGCACCATTTGAAAATACAAACTAAAGATGTGTCTATGAGAGAACATATGAAATCCTGTATATGTTGACTATTTGAGAATTAGAACAGATGATGGATAGAAGATGGCAAATGTGGAAGTTACAGCAACTCTGAGGTAAAACAGATGTCCTGAAGCTCTCTCCATACCCTCTTGTTTCAAAAACAACAAGAAAAAATACATCACAAGCAGCCAGCTCGCCACTCAGGTAAATCAGCCTTTCAAAACAAACAGTAAAAGGAGATGAAATGGCTTAAGAAAAGTTAACGTGTTTTGCCAGGAGACACTTCTATTATCTGACTAAGGACACGTGCAAGTATATAAACACACGCAGATGCATATAGAAAGAAGCTGGTACATAATTCTGAAAGCTGTTCAGAACCAGAAAAGAGAAGCAACATGGTAAGTACCATAGGGCCAGCAAACCACATATGAAACACAACTTAGAAGTCATAATCTTCAGCTCTTCCCTTATTTTCTAGAATTCATTTTGGACCTTCCATGTTACTTTGAATCATAGAATCATAGAACGGTCCAACCGTTCACCTATTACCAATAGCTCCCACTAAACCACGTCCCTCAACAGAACATCCAGTCATTCCTTGAATACCCCCAGGGTCGGTGACTCCACCACCTCCCTGGGAAGTCCATTCCAGTGCCTCACCATCCTTTCTGAGAAGTAATATTTCCTAATGTCCAGCCTGAATCTCCCCTGCTGCAGCTTGAAACCATTCTCTCTGGTCCTATCATTAATGACATGAGAGAAGAGGCCAACCCCCAGCTCACTATAACCTCCCTTCAGGAAGCTATAGAGAGCAATAAGGTCTCCCCTACTTGAAATTACATTTTCTCAGTTCTAAGACAAATAACCAGAAAATAGTCATTAAGCTCTCAGTTGTGAAATGCAAATGCAAAAGTAATTAAGACATCCTTAACTCAAATGGTTTACATAGTATATCCCTAGAAATTTCTGTGTATCAAAATCTGCTTTGCTCCTCTGCTGGAAAGGCACTGTAGTGAAAACCTCAAGGACACGTGTGTCTGTACACAGAACAACAAATAATTTCCACCAAATTCTGAGTACACATGGAAAATTGCAGAACTATGTTATAGCATTTATTTTATCATGCACCTTTGACTAGCATTTTGTTTGCCCACTAATTCTGCTACTGGGATTACTTTCATTTTTCCAGCTCCCAAAGCTGCACTGAGCTGCAGCCATTTGTTTCTTACATTAGATGCTGAAATGACTCTTCAGTCTCCCCTTACTTTTGGAGTTTCCATTAAGATAGCACCTGCGTATGATCCAGCAGGAAAGTTGTCATAGCCAGCAGTGATTGCTCGTCAAGGTTGTTATATTTTATGGTTCATCGTTATTTGTATGACAGTCCTTCAAAAACACGTGTCTTATTCTGCTGGAGTCTGTACCTCTATCTTTTTAAAAAGTTTATGAAGCAGAAATAACTACAGATAAAGCAAAGGTTCCGGAAGTATTGCTGTGGGGCAGCCACCTTCAGCAGTTATAAAAATGATAAGGATGAGCAGTGAGGATCCTCTGATGACACTGACCCAGTCAAGAGAACAAGATATAACTAGGTTGCTGAAGACCAAGACAGCCACGGGAGTCAGTCCCAAGTAGCTTTCCTTCTGTCTTGGTACTTTAGCACCAACTAGAATGTTGTCATAACTTGCAAAGTGTAGAAAATAGCTGTGCTCAACACACAGAAAAAGCAAACAAAACAAAACAAAACTTAAAACAATTTCTGTGAACTTGGGTCTTTATTTCAAGTTCATTTTAAACTTCCACATAAGCCAAGAACTCTAAACGTTACTGAATGATAGCTTTTCAATTACAAGAAAATATTTATGAGCAGCTACCACAGTAGGAGCTTGCAACAGAGTCTGAATAACATACTTTTTCAGCGAATGTCAGCTTAGTGGACTCAAAAACTTAAATAGGATCCTCACAATGGTAAGCCACTGAGATGTCAAAACTTTAAGTACATCTTTTTCAATCTATAGAATAAAGCGTACAGAATAAATAAAACGCTACTAATCTACTCTTAGGCAGCACAGAAGGACTGTTGAAATGCTATTTGGCCACTTTGAGAAAGAAAGTGACTAACAAAGAACAAAAACATCACATAGAATAGCAGATAAAATTCCTAAACTGCATGACTTTTTCCTTCTCAAGACATCCTTGAATCTGAGGAACATTCAAATTTGTACTAAAACTGCTGAGCCCAGCTTGCAGGCTTGGATTGATACGTATCACATTTATATGGACCCAGAGCACTTGGCCAAAGAAAGCTATGCAAGCTACTTTAACGCTTAAATTAAATATGAGCACAGTTACATTGAAATAATGCAAGGGCAGGAAGAGGACAGGAAAAGCAGACAATTAGAGCAGTGTAAGGACAGTAAGTTTTCCATTCCAGAAAATATAGATGAGACAGGCTCACAGCTCTTTTGATCTTAAAACCACTATTTAAAAGGAAATGCTGAATTACAAGCATATTAAATGTCTGCATCTCTAATTTCCCATGGAAGCAGTTCATAGGAAAAATCAAGACCTGGATCAAAGTGGCTCTAAATTTTTGTGGGGAGAATTACACAGCAGAATATAACTGCAATGTTATCATTTATTCAATTTCTCCGTTAAAAACCTATTTGTTCTAGCTGCATCTTACTTTTTATAGGGCTGTCATATGTACTAAAATGCACTCCATATACCTTTACAGTAGGTGTAAAATGGTGGTTACTAGCAAGAACAACATGTGGAAAAATGCAGCATCTGGCTTTCTAATTCCATGCTTAGCTCGCAAGGCTGGTTTGGCAAAAACAAGTTTTTGCTCACCAGTAAAAATGATTTTATGCAGTCATTACTGAACAGAACCCTACAATGCCAATTATCCCAAGTCACTGCTATCAGTTGAACAAACCCCATTTTGAGACAGCTTGAAGCTCTGCAGATATTTTACTGACAGCTTCTTTCTCAACCAGCAGCAGCAGAGGTTTAGACCATTCCAACATTCAGTTCTGCCATAGCTTGCCATAACACTGGTCCAAAAATGCAAAAAGCACTGTGCACACAAGGACACCATCTCATCACTTCTTAAGACAAATCATTATGTATGTTGCAGAGAAGGAGAGAGAAGGGAAGAGAAAAAGCCAAAAGAGAAGTAGGAATCATAGGGTTACTACACTCTTAGTTTGTAGTCAGATACTTACTTTCACCTATTCCCAAATGCAATCAACATATTCCTCTATACATTACATTGCAAAATTGTATTGCTCTCAGCAAGAGGGACAAAACCTGAGGTATTTTTATGGCATTTGAAATTACAGTTTCCTTCCTGGGAAGCTCGGGGACAATCTGAACTATAATTGGCAAGACTGCCAGCTGACTAGCTCTGCAACAGAGCTCCTGAAAACATGCGTGAATTAATGGATAAGCCCTTCTACAAGATTGCTGCATCTTGAAGTGTTTCAGTCAAACTTACGACCATTGCTGCTAGCTAGAGATTTCAGTTTGCGTTTAAATAGGCTTTAATGCTCAAACAAGCAGAAGTGTAAGCAATTACAATGAACTGCTCTGGAGTGGAGCCAATGCAGCACAGAAGGCCTCAATGCAAGACATCGCCATTGCAGTATAAAATTGGCTGAGACACCATCTGCCTCTCTGAGCATAATCCGAGGCTTCAGCAGCTCCACTGGCTGCCAGCACATCTCACACTTCGCTCACCTGACAAACATCAGAACTTGACCACTACAGATGTGCAGGCACACAACTCAGCCACTTGGCACTGCTCTTCAGAGCTAGGTGGAAAAGAGGAAACACTGGCACAACCCCGGACCGGAATCTCATCATCATTCAGTGGTTAGAGCAAGCAGACAATGTTAACACAAAGACAGTTTGCTCTATTTCTGTAGCAGGGAGACATAAACAAAGCATCAGACAATAAGAGAGGAAACTGGATATTTGTGGCTCAAATGCCAGAACAAAGTCAGAAAGATTAACTTGCAGCTCCATCTCCACAGAGGAAGTTCCCTGAAGGATAAAAGAGCAGCTGAACAAAGTGCAATGCTGAACTGATCAGACTCACTTTGTCACTTTCATCTTTGCAGCATAGAGAAAAGAAGGGACTTCCGCGCCAGCCCTTGGCACAGCAACCAGGAATCTGAGGAAAAGAAGTCAGGCAGGCCAAGGACAAAAGTGGAAGCCTTTCAAGGCAGCAGCCAGCTCTGCAGAAACAAAGCAGCTGGTGGGAGACGGTGACAAGGAAGAAGCCCGTGTCTGTCTGCTGGATAGAACAGCAACAGCATAATCATGAACTGGAAAAGGTATGGAGAAAAAAGTAGCACACAAAGTGGAAGAAAGCACCCCTATTACAGCTTTTGACAACCCTATTAATTCTCCAAGGCATTCCTGACAAGATGCCTATTCAATTTTCACTCCGTGTGTTCCACCTAATGGGAGTTGTGTTATGTTTAACACTGACTGTAATTACCTCTTGAAAATGTTGTGTACAAGAGGGGGTAATGGTTTTAATTTTCTGCAGGTGTCTTGGACACATTCCTTAGAAATTCTTTGACCTAAAATGAGGTGTGCATTCCTGTTCTACAGGCTCCTCTCAAATCAGGATGGTTTATATTTGAGGGCCAAGCTGGAGCCATTTATCTCATGCATTAAATGAAGACACATATAATATATTCTACCATCACCACAACATAAACAATAACTGCTTGAGTGAAACTGAATTAGTACCACAAGCCCTCTATGTTAGCCACTTGAACACTGTAAACATTTTTGGTTTGAGATTTTAAAGCAAAAGAACAGGAGGTTGCTGTCTTGGAATTGCTTAATACGAGGAGTTCTCACAGAATTCTCTGGAATAAGTTTCAGCTCATCACAAATTATTTGAAGGTTTAATTAAAGAACAATCTACATGCTCTCAGACATTTATTAATGGACTGAAAATTCCATTTGAGCAAAAAGCATAAATTCATTATTCTTTACTGAAAGTCAGCAGTCTTTGTATGCAAGTTGGTCATCCCAAAGCTTCTGTGTTCCCAACGTGCCTACACTCCAGAACATTGATCAGATTGGCATCAGCTTAGCCAGTAAAAAGTCCTACACATTTCATCACTAGCTCCTTAGTAAGCAAATTTTCACATGAATCAGTCAAGAAAACTTTACTGGCCTTCCTGTGTTTTAGAAGTGGCTATTTATTGTTTTAAAAATATGTATTCAAAAAAATAAAAATACAATCCTTCTTCCGGAAGTAGTTTATTTCGCAACACTGTACTTTGCTATAAGGTACTATAGTCCTATTGTTGGGCCAATTCACAAACAAAAGTTTCAGAATGTCATCTCACTGGATATTTCCTGACAGAAAAGTACTAAAAATATTTCCTTTTTTTTTTTTTTTTTTTTTTTTTAAGCAAACTAATTGGCATATTCTTAAAACATATCTTCTTAAACATATCATGTGAGGAACGACAAAAACGACAAAACCACAAAGAGAACATGCTAAAGAAGCTCTTTCAACAATACTGTTTCTAGATACAAAGAGAACAAAACCTTAGCAATAAGCAACACTTTCCAGAGAAAGCAACTCATGGTTTTTGCCAGGCCTGCGTCAAGTCAACTTTATGGATAGCCTTTCTTTAGATGCCTATCAGCACTGAGAAATGCATCATCTCAGTGAGATGCAGATAAGGGTGTATCATGTCATAAACACATATAAAAGAAAGAGATTAAAAAAAAAAAACTTCACAAAATTGAGATGCTCTACAAGGCATGTCAAATTCCAGGTGTAGGAACTTCCCCTCACTTACATGGCATTCCCACAGAACGTGTATACTCTTCACAGATAACACTGAATCCATATGAATTATCTACAGTCAGTTGTAGAGAATTAGGAAAGATAATCCAATGGAAGGAGCAAGAGCAGAAACGTGGCCATGTGAATATGGATGCAGGAAAACAGATTTCACTGAAGTGCAATGAAAAAAATGCACACAACAGAGTAATGAAACTGGTGAAATCAAAGCATTTCAGTCTCCCTTACACATTCAGAAGCAGCTTGTACTCTCCCATAAAAAGGCTCCCATCAAGCAATTCACAATGTTGAAACCAAATTTCAGTTAGTTTGGTTGTAGCTACTCACTATAAAAAACAAGGATGTACTCTGCAGGAAAAAGAAAAAAAAAAAAAAAAAAAAAAAAAAAAGAAAAAAAAACCAGTTTGCAATTCTTCCCTTGGGTGAAACATCCAATTAGACCACAGTTTGAATCAAAATCCTTTATTTGAAAAGATTTGGCTTCCCCCATCCTTTGTATTCTAACCAAAACAATCGTATTTTTATTGTTACCGGCACCTTACTTAAGCAGGGATGACTTTGTTGAAGGGTGTAAGATGAGGAGCACCTCCTTCAGAGTTGCATATTTATTAAAGATTAAGGACATCCCAGAAAAAGTTGGAGCCACTTGGTTCCCTCTCTCCACAGGTGCATTTCCAAGTTTGCCTGCATTTGGCTCCTAACTGAATGAGAAACATGCTAAAATACTTCTTCTTAGTGTGAAATATTTCCCTGTAAAGCTAGATTAGTAGCTGTAGATGTTGGTTGGACGAACTTTTTCCTCATTCTCATACAAGTGACTGAACCAATTTAAAAAAAAAAAAAAAAAAAAGTATATTTGGCCATAATCCATAATATGGAACAATCCATTTGCTAAACTGAACATTTCACAAGCCATCTGCAAATAGGGCTTTACAAGAGGAACCATTTTGTTACCTTAACTATATAGCAGGAGCAACAGCTATAATGTAACATTCAGAAGGAAGGATTATAGTTGTAAAAAATGCCCACAATGAAGTCATAAACTATACAATGTGCCTCTTTTGAATTTCTTTACAAATACAAAACCTTTCAAAAAAGGTGAGCTAAGATTCACACATCTTTAGGGAGAATGTGTGCCAGTTTATGGAACTGACGTAAAACCCTGTGAAACAGCAACTTTCTTTTTTCTTTAACCTGAACTTGAAACTCAAAATAAAAATCATGGGGTGTAGACTCATTTGGACTGAAGGGAAAATTGTTGCACATGAAGCCTTCAGAACAAAACATACCATGTTTTGCACAGCTCGTTTGGATGACATTATTAGAGCTGGGAACATTTAGGAAAACTCATCTAGAGGCCAAGAACGTTCTTAAACAGGAGATGGGAATATATGCTCCAGTTTGCCTGAAAGCCTAAAGCAAGATTAATTAAAAGTTTCAGAAATGTTAAATAATGTTAATTTGATTCTCTGGCAAACTGCCTGCTACAGCTCTGCAGGATATATAAATGAGAGTCTGCATCATTACTGAAATCTCTTCCTGAGCTCGCTGGACTATTCAAGTCTTTTGTGGTTGTGGATTTTTGACTTTTAAAAAGCCTACAAAGCAAAACTTGTAGACACAGACACAGCACTACACCAGGTTTGAAAGGAAGAAGGGCCTACAGACGCCTTCCTGACAGTGTTTTTGGTCAACTTTGTCAAGAAACAAAGCATCCTGCCTCTCTACAGCAGTATCAAATCCAGATGGGGTTTATAAAAAGTACACAAAATCCTACACGATATGGATGACTATTGAAGAATTATTTCCAGTTTAATACACGCAACAGGACAGGAGGGCATAGATGAAAATGTTAAGAAAAAATCTGATTTGAAGCAGATGGCAGGAAGCTACATTTCATGAAAAAAAAAAAAAATAGAAAAAAAGAAATCATGAATACTTGCAAGAGCCAAGGAAAGAAATTTCTGCAGGTAAAAACACTGGGTCTATTCACAAACAATTGAATAGCATATTGGGATGGAATACAGCCAAACAGTCAAAGACTAATTGACAAGTACTTTAACTGTATTCAGTGCAGCAGTACAATCTACTTAAAGGCTGCTTTGCTTTCTCATACCTAGGATCAGCTATGGATGACAGCGATTTCAGATAGGTCCTTTTGCAAATGTGAATACTTTTTAAACCAGATACACCCTAGATTTACTATAACTGATGCACACCCATCTTTTCTCTTTTTCCATTTTAGCTTCTTAACAATACATTTATTTGTAAGTAGTAAAAGTACACTGTACACTGGAATAAGATCAAGTAATCTAAAAGGTTCTGCAAGAAAAAAAAAAGGGGGGGGGGAAGGAGGTTGGAGGAAGGAAAACAAAAGAGAAGGGAACTAAAATGTAAGTTATTACAAATTAAAGAACACAAATTCTGGACTTTACTAAATATATATATATATATACACACATGCATTCTCAGCTCACTCTACTGAAGGAATCTTTTCTTATTATTACTATTCTAGAAACAAACAGCCTTTACATTACTTCAAAAATGATAACAGATTGACTCCGTTTTTATCAGATTTACCTAATTTCAGGTCAAACAGAAGAGTAACTCATATAAGGGAGCTGTAACTGAAATGAGAGCATCTTCTCTGCTTTGGACAAATTCCTACCCTCGTGAAAGAGAAGATTAAATATTAGACAATGGTTTTGAGATAATTTAGAAAACTTAATAGAATAAGTCAGGAACTGGGAATTAAGTGGAGTCTTCTCAAATCTACCATCTAGCAGTACTGCATACATCAATACTATTCACATTCACAATTTGCAACCGTAAGGTCTTTTATTTTCCATACTCTGATTCAGATGTTTGTTAAACTGTGTTAGTAGTGTACTCTTCCATCTGTCACAGTTCCTTAGAAGACCTATAGAATAACTAGCTGCCATATTCATCACTTAATAGCCTTCATCAGTTTTTTAGTCAGGATGAATGTGGACCAATCAATCACTTCAAAGCAATACTGCAAACAATTGAACTGAGTGGCAATAGTTTTTCATAGAATTACCACATGTAACATTAGCTTCAAAGTTTCTGGGAAAGCTTTTTGCTGCACACAAACAAAATTAACAGTGAGCTCTGAAGCTCTCTGTAAGAATTAATCTTTCATATGTTTACAGTTGGAGGAGGAATTTCCAACAAATAAAGCTTAACTTGAAGTCACACAGAGTAACTTACTTCCCATCTTCCTTCCCTCCCCTCCAATCAATATTATTTCCACCATTCATACTAGAAACAATTTTCTGAATTCTTGGGATTCTAAATACTTTACTATTCTGAGATTATGAGCAATCCTGTAAGGATTAAAAAATTGAATATATAAAACCCCTTGCAATTACCACTGAATGTGAATCAGTAGCTCACCTGCAGCAGTTCCTCTCTGTCTTGGAGGGAACCTGTAAATAAACCCTTATTTGCTAAACATTATTTTTTCACCCCAGAAATAGGAAAATCATATCATACAGAGTAAAACAGAAATCCAGAAATACCTTTTAAAGAAAAACAATATTGATAACACTTAATTTCCTTGTAAAATAGTCTTTATACTAATGATTACCACAGAAATAGTAGGCATTACCTAGATAGACTTTGAGCTCTGCATTTAACATACTTGTGTAAATTTCAAACAGGGAAAAAAAAATTATTTTACTTGCATTTCCTTTGATGTACTCTTTTCTTTCAATTCTGCTCTTGCCCAGTTCCATTTGTCCCAAGAAAACTGAAAATGACTTATTTGGGAAGACCACCATTTCCTGGTCACACAGATTCAAGATCCTCACATTTTCTTGAACAGTAACCTCTCCAGGAATCTTAAGCATGACAAATAACATTTAACAAAATGACAGTGTAAATGCTTGCTTCTAACAGGTTCTTGGTGATACCAAACAAATTATTTACATGTAAGCCAATAGTCACATAAACAAAAAAGAATGGAACTTGCCCAACTGGTGAAGGCGCTCTCTGGTTATGCAGCACTCCTCAGGGAGCAGCCTCAGTTCAACAGATGTGCTCCCTTCAGTGGCTGGCACTCATATTAACTAAGGGTGGCTTCAGCTTGGGTCCATGGTGAGCACAAATGCAAACAATTTGCCTCTGCTCTCTAGACCAGCCACACCTCTTCACCAGGTGCTCAATCACCTGTTCAAGAGACCTCTTTGTGACCTTCCAATATTTAAAGGGAGATATTAAACAGGAGGGGGGGAAAAAACTTTTTATACTGGTAGATAGTTATAGAACAAGGGAGAATGGTTTAAATCTAAAGGAATGAATATTTAGATTGCACGTCAGGGGGAAGTATTCCACTGAGAGGATGGTGAGGTGCTGGAACAGGTTGCCCAGAGAGGTTGTGGATGCCTCATCCCTGAAGGTATTTGAGGCCAGGATAGATGGGGCCCTGGGACACCTGATCTAGTGCATGATCTAGCAGTTGTCAACCCTGCTCAGGGCAGTGGTGTTGGAACTTGATACTTGAGTTCCCCTCCAATGCAAGCCATTCTATGATATTCTATGAACTGTGAGATAATGATAGCTTATTTCACTAACCTGAATTTAACTATTTTAATTTCAACTTAAAGGGCATCCAGGATAATTTGTATCTATATATACACACATACATATACCTTATCAGAAATAAAGAGGATAGGTGATTTTCCTTGTGGGTTTTGAGTCTACAGAAGCAATGAGATTTAAGTGTTTAGAAAACCTTGGTTTCAGTCTTTCTTAACATTTATCATATCAAATTGGAAGGGCCTCCAATGATCCAACTTGCTGATCTATCATTGATATTTTAATAAACTCCATCATCAAGAGTTGGGGATCTGAAGAGTCAGCATGCTATATTTTTAAGACTCCACATAAATCCATGGGAACTGTAAACAAACATACTTCTTTCCTAGTGAGACATAAAGATTCAGAACACCCCAGCCCACGACATCCCCATTAATATCTTGAAGTTGCTTTAACCCTTCCACCTACACAATTGTTGGTTTCTGATGCACATCCTTTTTAGTGGTAGTATAGTAGAAAGGAGCAGAAACTCTGGTTTATCTCTTTATTATTATACTTCTGAAATTCATGAGTCACATATTTAATCAATCATTGTCAAACATTTTACTGAAAATCAGCAGCCTAACACCACTTAAGCATAGCTGAGTTTATTTTTCAGTTATATGATCTTCTAATTTTTTTTTTTACCTGCTACCAGATTTTGTTCCAACAACATACATGTAAAGGTGAAATAAAAATACCATTACCTGAATTTTTCTCATCTGTTACTATGTTTTTCCACTACCTGTACTTTCCACTGTGGCTGCAGTTTGAAGTATAACTTGAGTACAACTTCAGTCAAGCAACAAAAATTAGGCTTTGTGCTATTTTAGGCCATAATCTTTATGTTCCGCTTTTTGGCTCAAGTTACAGGCTAAATCCTGTGGGTAAGCTAAAGAAGGCCTATCCTGATTTATGAGTTATGTGGTAAGAATCCTGTAACACTATGTTGGACCTATCGGAAATATGCCTGGTCTATTAACCTAATAAAACTATGTTTAAAACCATCCTTTTGTCTGTCTTCAATTACCTGCATGTCTAGATCAGTCCTTTCTTGTTAGCGATCCACTGTTGTACTTCTCACTGTCTAACACCATATGTTTTTAGTTTCATCCGACATTTGTCTCCACATACATTTTTTTCCTTCTTCCATATGCATTTCTGCCTCTCCCTCACACTCTGCCATCAGAAGGGAAACCATTTCTCAACAACACTGCCGTGCTATTGCATGAAGGGTTTGATTCCAACAAGATGACATGAATGGGAGTTCTATGAATGTCAGGGCTCTTTAAATAAAAATGTAAACATAAAAGAATACAAAAATGCATCCTTTGTGACAACAGGAAACACTGCCAAGATTCAAAGAGTGTGATTACAGTACATTCAAGTGAGAATAGGCTTAGTGACTGAATATAGAGAATCACTGAAGACAAGAAAGCAGAGTATTATTATTAGCTTTTACCAGCAATGTGTCACTTTCATCTAAAGAACTTCTGATTTATGTGAGTAGTATGAAGACTATCCCCACAGATACAGAAAGGAGTCTGGAAGTACTCTGAGATTTTAAGTGGGGAAAAAAAAAAATAAAAAAATAAAAAAATAAAAATCTGCTTCATCTTGTTTCACAAAGAAGCTTAAAGAAAACTGCTTAGAAATACAGCACCAGACTCCACATTACAGCCAAGTTTCTTCCCCTCATCACAATCGACAAAAATTGATTTCTTAAATCCAGTTTACAACATGCAACAAACTAAGTGTAAGTGAATATTACATACCAGTTACAACTAATATCCATTTCTTGGGAGATCATACCATTAGTGACATGCCAGTTCATTTTAATATCCTGTACTCAGGATCAAGGCATAACTGTACAGATCTAGCATCACCTAATCTCCTTCAGAACAGTGATTTACACATCTTCATCCCATGCTGGATTGGAAACCTGAGAAAGATGCCATCTGTGCATCATAACGAAAAGCAACACAGAAACACTGGTCAAGTATTTGAGTAGCAGTCCTGGCTCTAAGCATTTCCCTAAAGGACCCTCACATTCAACGCAACAGGAAGCATCATGGAGCCTAGGTCACTGTGGGATGCAACTACTGCATTCGCCAGTTGGCTGGCTTACAGAGCTGACCACATCTCTTTGAAAGAAAGTTTCAAAGTTTCCAGAAACTGAAAATCCTAAGCCCAACATAGGAATGCTCTTCAGATTCAGCCAAGTTTCTGCAGGACTATCACCCCAACATCATACCAAAAGCACCTTGATTACATCCTGTGGAAAAGAGATTTACTAGAGAACTTAATGAGTCCTTTAGGCAACATCTCAGCCTGTTCTCCTATGCATTCATGCCCCATAAGCCATCCTCAACATGAAGACTGCAGCTAGCTAATTTGCACCCTCAATACAAACTCAGCATATTTGCAACAGACTATGTAATATAACATATTATCTGTTACTGTTCACACCTTTCTCCCCTAATCTACTAGCTCTTTTCTCATACCTACTTAGTTTTGTATGTGTAAGAGGGATTCAAAAGTCTATCCAGGTTTCAGTGTCTCAAGTAAAACACTAAATTACGCTTACTACTAAACAATTCTGAAGAGAAAAAAAAAAAGAAGTCTGAAAAGCTGTTTTGCCAAATTCATTATGATATAGAGCCATAGGCTAGAATAATATGGCTGAGCCCAGGTTTACATTTCTATTTGGTGAGGAAAATACAGTTCTGGTGGAAAATAAGAGAAAATAAAAGGGAAAAAAAGATCCTTATCCCTGGGCTCTACTGTGCCTTGATCACTTAAAGAGAACTGTAAAGTAATTAAATATCATTTCCTTCTCACATGCATAAAAATAAGGTAGCTGTCACAGTAATACGTAAACATCCCCCCCCCCAAAAAAAAAAAAAAAATCCATTTATATTTATATTTGGATAAATAAGCCTTTCTTTATAAACACAGAAATGCTCATAGGCTCTCACTCATGCACATGGAGAACAAATTGCTACTGGGTTCAGTTACTTGTTTGACAATAACTACACAATTCCAAATGCCAATCAAAAGACTAAAACTGCAGTCAATGACATATTATTTGTCTCTTAATGCAACAGACAACGTGTCTGCGGTTTCTGTACAACCGGCAGGGCATCCTGGCATCCTACAGAGATTCCTACAGAAGGAGAGGAGTTGAAGAAATACAGCTGTTGTCACAGGGGAAAAGTCACTGATTGAGATTTCAGTGCTCTTTTGTTTTAGCTGTACTTCGAAATGGAAATCACACACATTTAAAGCAGACCAAAGCGTTCAGTCACAAACCACTATCGTTGCCATTTCCAAAACCCACATGTCTTGGGAAATCTAGAGCACTAAAATAATACTGGATTATACCTCTCTTCTAATCAAAAGCATCAAATATGTTCAGAGGCATCACATCTTATGAATGAGAACAGTCTGAATACTATGTCAGGAGCCATTTCTAGAGATCAAGAAACTGTTTCCTTGAATATGAAAACCATGTGATGAAACTATTGTCTCTATATGATGTACTGCAGGTCACAGTTTCTGTACAATACTGAAAGTGTTGGTGAATGGTAAAAAAAACTAGCCTGGATAACAGATTGAAATTCTTACATAGATAATATTTACATTTGGAATGCTAACAATGTAAAATATTTTAGGAAGAGGAAAAACACACAAAAATTTAAGTAAGGGAAAATAATTACCTTATTTTTATTACTGTTTTTTTGAAACAGAAAGCTGTGTGTAAGCATTTTCATGACTCTTTTGCTCCCCCTCTTCCAGAAAATGGAAAAATAATTTCCTTTTACTCAAAGTAAAATCTACTTTTTAGTGTATTTGTGATAGAATAATCAGAGTTCCAAGAGAATTAGAAGATACAAAAGTTAGTAGGTATAGCTCTATGTTTTAATCTGAGATAACATAATTGGATCATTTGATCTCACTCTCAGCTACATAAAATAGCCTTCTCAGAGTCAAGTTCTCCATCTATTTCTTTCACCTGTATATTAGTATTTCGAATAGATATGGTAGCCATTCATCTTGTTAATTATCAGATTTGTCACTAACAATTCTTGTGACAGGATTCTCCAGTATCTGTCCAGAATTTATCTTCTCAGTAGTAACCATCTTCATAACCTTGAAATGTGTATATTCTGAATACATTACTAAATATGTTTCACAACTTCTACTCAAAAGAGCTTCTAAAATTTTCCAAACTACCAAAGTAGTTCTTAAGTAGAAGATCCAAATAGCTTCCTCTTTATTTGCTTTTCTGTGTTTCCACACGTGCATCATTCAGACTTGATCTCAGGACTGTAATGGAAGATGTCATCATAATATATAGTCAGCCATCACACTGAGCTATATAAATCTGTTTCAAAAGGCATTTGTGATTCTTTAAACGAAGGAATCATTCAAACAAATGCAAGCACCAAAAATACTTTTAGTATACAATAGTTTTAACGCTGCAAAGAAGCTTTTCAGCAGATAAATGTGTTTTGAAAGAATCATACTCTCCCACTTGCACAATGAGTTCCCCAAAAGGACTTTCTTCTCTTTGTATTCATAGACTTTCATCTGCTGTCTCTGTTTTTATTTACAAACTATCATCAGTTCTGTTCGTGATTTGTCTCCACAGAAAATCTAAACTCACTGGCTGCATCTCGGTGACAAAGCTCGAAGAAGCCTGGATTTTATTTCAAACAGAGATACTATTGTAAGCACAAACCACAACAAAGTTCAATGCATCATCTAAAGACAGACTTCACACTCCTATGTGAAATTAGAAAAAAATATTATGAGATGTAATATGGGCTGAGCCACAAGGAAGAATTAAAATCTGGCATAGCGTGTACCAGCTCTGCAAGAGATTCAAGGTACTCTTCTAATCAAATTGCACAGTATTTTTCAAGCTTAGTGATTTTGCAGGTCAAAGAGGAACATTAAGCTGCAGCTCTGCAGCCACTTACAGAAACTAGTTTTATAAAACTTAACCACTGTGACCAATTAAATGTTAAGAGGAGAAATTTTCTGAAATAAAAATGCTTTACAAATTAGGTACATGAATATCACACACAGATGCTAGACTTATTCACTCTAAAGTTAAAACTGTTCTGTGTTTTGGGGGTTTGTTTGTTTGTTTAAGTTAGTGACCTTGTATAAATTCCTTATTTCTGGAGCGTAGCAGGAAACAAAATGTTATGATCTAATAATTACCATACTAAGAAGTATCCTAGCCACATGAGATTTTACACTGGATTTCATATCACGCTACCAGCATTCTCAGTTCACAACATCTTGGCTGCAAAAATCATCCAAATCTGCAATACATTCACCTCTGAATCACATTCCTTGCTGTAACACCCAAATCCTGAACTCTTAATAGCATCATCCTTAAAACCACAAAAATTTATCAGTAAACACACAATATGATCATACGGGTCACCAGCAAAGCTGACAGAATGCAGGTCAGAAAGATTAGACTGCTTATGTAGAGCAGTAGCTAGCCTGCAACATGCTTTCACAATGCTGACCACCTTGGTTGTCTCCATCCTACAGTGTTCTGCTAAGAATAGTGCTTTCTCTCCTTCAGAGAGGCCACAAAATCTACAGTTGAAAGATTTTATGAAGGAATTGGCCATTTTCTACAGTCATTAAGTTCTCTGAAACACAAGATAAGGTACAAATATATTTTACAGCACCCTTACCAAGGTAGCAAGCATCACCATTGAGGTATCCGCAGCTATATGACAAAATCAAGGTAATGTTAAAAGGTCACTTGATGTAGAGTCAGAGCACAGTCATACATGACACAGCAGAAATCCAGAATTCTCCATGTGTATACTGGTGCTGCTCTACAAGACACAGGAAGAGAAAGAAACATGAATAATCACTGTGAATGACAAAGAGAAAATAAGGACACTAGCTTTGTGATAGGAGGCTCTGAACTCACAAAAGAAATCTATAAGAGCAATACAAGATCCTAGTGCCTACTCAGTGCAAATATAGAAATCCTGCTGCAACTACTTCTCTATTTAAAAGAATGTTAACACTCTGAGGACTATTCAAACTGTTTTGATTTTGCAATGCAGTAACTTCATATAATTAAACCAAATCTCCTACTAAATGAGGATTGTACTGATGTTTTCACTAATTAATGCTCTTCGAGATGACGATAGCAGATTATTCTTGAAAATCCCAAAGTAAAAGGGTGAGTTGCAACAGACAAGTAGCAGAAGGAAAATGTATTTCACAGTGAGAGTGATCAAACATTGGTGCAAACAGAAAGGTTGTGGATTCTGCATGCCAGGGGACTTTCAGAACTTAATCTGATAAGGCCATGAACTAAGACTAGTTCTACATCTAACAGGCAGTTTGAGTAAAGGACTTCCAAGCATCCTTTTAGACCTACGATTGTGATATGAAAAAAAATTAATACATTAGCTAATTTGATGGGTGGAAACTTCACCAGTGACACTAATGCAGCTGTATTTTGTCAGATTCCATCCTCAGTTTACGTGGAGCATTAGTCAGCAAGGATAAGAGAAGGTCCTGAAGAGATCTCATTGCATCCTTCCGGTATGTGAAGGAAGCATGCAAACAGGAAAGGGACCAACTTCTTACACAGTCTGATAGTGACAGGTCAAGGGGCTTTAAACCAGAAGAGGGGAGATTTAGGTTATATGTTAGAAAGAAACTCTTTACTCAGAGGACAGCAAGGCACATGCACAGACTGCCCAGACTGGCTGTGGATATACCATCCCTGAAGGCATTCAAAGCCAGGCTGAATGTGGCCCTGGGCAGCCTGATCTGGTGAGCGGTAACCAGCCCACGGCTGGGGTTTGGAATTGGATGGGCTTTAAGGTCCCATACAAACTAAGTCATTCCATGTCTATTATGTTTCTATAAGCTCAGATCTTTTTGCCATTTTGAAGCAGAAAACTGCTCCTTTAAATAGAATGAGGTGACACATAACAGGTATATGAAGTACTCCTATCAAAAACTCCATCTAAATGTGTCCAAAGACTTATCAGAATTAAAAGGAGTTGTTTCTCTCGGTCATAAATTTATACAGCAAATAAAATGAACTAAGCTAAAATGGCCAATAGCATACCCCTTATAAATAGCTGTATATACCTACACAAGGATAATGTCACAACTCTGGAGGTACTCAAGGCTGGAATGGATGGAATCCAGGGCAGCTTGAACTAAAGGCTGGCAACCCTGCACATGACAAAGGGGTTGAAAGTGGATGGTCTTTAAGGTTTCTTGCAACCTAAGCCTTTCTACGATTCAATTCTGTGATTCAGTATTTTGAATTTCTGGTAATTATTTGAACAGAAAAACTACTGATCAATGCATTAAAAATAAAGCTGTGGGAGCTGTAGAAATCCTTCCCCAAAAAACTGCAATTCATTTATATTATTAACTCAAGTACATATCTCCTAGCTAAGTTCCTATACAAGTTTCTGATTAAAAACTAATGAAATAAAAGGAACTGTCAGAGCATCCCATCCTAAAATAACAAAAAGGAAATAAGAAAGCCAAAAGGCAGGTCTTCCACTACTTTCCTGAATGTAATAGCACCATGCTGTAAAATGCAATTAAAACAACATGAGGTTTATATATTCCGTTGTATGAATAACTTAATTTCTATTAAATAACATCTGTGCCAAGGACATCTTGACAATTATTCTGGGCTCTGCTAATCTCACTGTCTCTTTACAAGCAAAATTAGTGTGCATTTGGGATGCATGATGCAGAAAGAAATAAATCCAAGCTGATGTTGGAAGGAGGGATGCTAGAAGCAGGACCCAAGGGACCATACACTGCACTTTCTGGTATACTGCTTTGCAGTCACTGCCATCTTTTCACCACTGCTTTGAGGAAAGATGAACCTGAGCTATCAAAGTTCTGACGTTATGCATTAAAAAAAGAACAGAAATAAAGCTTTACTCTTAAAAAAAGAAAATTAAAATAAAATAAAATTAAAAAAAAACACTTTTAAATGGCCATTCTGCCTAACTTGCAATGTCAGTTTACAGAGTTCAAGGGTTCAGAGGAATGATTTTAAAATCCATACGTAAACCTACACTGCACCCAGAGACTTTTCCTAAAACATTTCAAGATAAAAATAATAATATTTAAAAGTTTGCATAGCAATAAAAATAGAATACAATCAAAGTAAATTCATTTCTCTTCCTCACTGCCTTCTATTTTCTTGAGTAAAATGACAACGTAGTGAACTAAAAGCAGCCTCACTGCTCACAAATTGCTTTCTTTAAGTGCAATAGCGATACTTCATCCCACTAAAGAGAAAACAAGGCAGGTTGCTCGCTATAACACATAATGCAAACTATTTTGTTGAATTTCCCACACTTTCCAGGTCAAAGACACAAGTGTTAAATTCTCAGTAATGTTCCATATGTAGAACAATTACATTTAGATTGTTTTGGGTTTTACGACTGTGCCAAAGGAATAAAAGTATAAAAAACATTTCAACAGAGTAGCAAGACACTACCTTCCTAGCCAAGCCACGCTCCCTGTAGCCTGAGGTAGCTCCAGTGGCTCCTTCAGGCTCTGCCCCAGCTACTCCTGACAGTGCTGCAGTGGGACTCAGGGCTCCCCAGGCTGCACATTCTGGGTCTCCACTATGAGAGGGCCCAGACTGGCTACTCCTCTCATCCATCAACTCCCACAGACTTCATTTTAATAAGATTATACACACTCATTAGAAACTTTCTCTTTCCAGATTGAGGAAAAAAAAAAAAAAAAAAAAAAAAAAAAAAAAAAAAAAAAAGAGGAAAAAAAGAGACAAATTCCTTCAGTAGGAATACTAAGGTTAATTACAAGCATCATAATACAGTTATTACTATCTAAATGGTTTAGTTTAGTCTATACACAGTCTTTGCCTGCACATGCTTGACTGTAACAAGGAAACAGAAGAGATTATTTAAAAGAAATAGTTCTAACACAGCTACTAAAACCAGAGCACTAAAAGCTATTTCATTCATAAGAAATCAGAAGGAAAAATGCAAGATGGCTGCTGAGGAAGCACGGAAATACAATATTATCTGTAGTCATTTTTTATAGAGAATGTGGTTGTGGCAACAAATTAATATTGTTTTCCAAGAGTCATTCACAGTTACAATAACGCTTGGAAAGGGAAATGGTTTATACATGCCTTTAATGTATGAGCTACTACTTCAGTAGAGAAAACAAAGATCTGGTTGAAATTAGCATATTTTTCTTTGTGGCCGCAGAGGCCTCTAAACAGAAATATTTGTGTATTTCCAAACACTGTTGCTGAAAGTGTTGAAAAGTCTGCTTAGTTGTTTCCAAATAATCATGAGCTACACTAGCAGCATTTGGAAAGGGAAATATTTATTGGCATCAAGCATTCTTTGTTTTGATAATTTTTTAATATTAACTTTGACATACAAGGTTGTTTTATCTCTCAGAGTGGGGATACAGCACACTTGAGAGATGTTAACACTTCATACTGAACAGCATTTCTCAAACTTTTCAGCCTTTCTTTTTCCTCTGCTAGAACAGGTTCAGAATTGCAAGATATTTCCTGTTATCTTCGAGGGCACAGATCCTGCACTGTACAGACCATTATGCTTGGTTGACATGACTTAAAATTATGATTCAATAACTAAAACTTACTCCAACAGATCAAGGAAGAATTGAAATTTAGATATATGTTCTTAATATTTGTGCAACTGCTACAGTGGAGTGAAATAAAATAGTACTTGCATTTCTTTCAAAATGTGGAAAATAAATATTTTTTAAGTACAGTCAAACATTTTTGTCTTGTTTAGGATAAAATTCCTTCATCACAGAGAAATACACACACACACACACACGAAAAAAAAAAAAAAAAAAAAAAGGATTTCAAGGGCTGCTCCAAAAGTAATACCTCCACTGGTGCAGATTTGTATGAGCATGGCACGCAGGCTCTTGTTCATCTCTGGAAAATAAACAAATAAATAAATAATGCATAGCTAATAGTAATGACTGTGCTGAAAAACAGTGGTTTCTAGCTGAGAATTTGCTCTAATAGTGTTACTGTGCTCTTTGTAGACTTCGCAGTTTACAGGGACAAACTACTATGCTAAACTGAAACTAAATGTAACTTGAAAACAGTGTGTCAAAGCAGAAATTACAGAGCTTTCTTTCAGTGCTGGTATTAGTCCTGATTCAATCACTTCTTAAAAACAAACAAACAAAGATATCAACCAACTTTTCAGGAAAGCAATTGTTACCGAGGGGTAATATTTGTCAAAAGACAAATGTCCTCATCTTCACATAAAAATTCTCTCTTTTTTCCACTTTAAGATCCATCCCTCTAAAATGCAGCTGTGGAAATATTCCTTCTGCAAACATATTCTGGATGGATTGCAGAGGCTGGAAATCTCAGAGGCTAAATTTCAGAGTACAGCTAGTCTCAAGAGTGCGCATTTCGATGCATAAAACAATGAAATTAAATGTTACAATTGATTAATGATTTTTAAGAAGGTTTAAATTGATCCTGAAAGTATTTTCATTGCACATTGTAACAAACGTACCATTACAACATAAGTGCAGGACATTCTGTATAGCTTATTTCATATGCTTATTTCATTCTTACAATGAAGAAATGCTTCTTATTTTTCAGATGCTCATCCGTGCATTCACACACAAAATGTGATCAGAAGTTTAGGAAGCAGGCATAGACAACAGCCTTAATTTCACATATGCAGCCTTAAAACAAGTTAATATGGTAGAAATGACAGAACAGATTGTGTACTAGAAACAATACGATCAAATGAAAGAAATGTAACATTACGTGCAACCTTACATGTAATACTTCTGTAAGTGCTACAGAGGTTAGCATTTATTTATCATTCCATTGGGAAGCATAATTCTAGGTCCCAGAGTGACAATGACAGCAGTACACCTAAGAGAAAGACACTGTGATTTTCAGTCTAATATAACTGCAGTCTAATGTAATTCAGTGTTCTTGCCTGCTCTTTGTTTTTGTGCAATTGGTGTCTGAATCCCTCTGTTCATCCTTTTAGACCTCGATCATATTTCAAAGGCATTATAGGAAGCTATCTATTCTCTCCACATCTGCCAGTACCCTCATGGAGAAGGTTCAAAAACACTGTTAAAGCCCCTTCTTCATTATATAACACATTGACACCAGTTAATGTGATACAGGTCACTGCACAGTAGACAGACTTCATGAAGTTGTATTTCAGTAAATGATCTGGAGAAAAAGAAACCTCATGCTACCCAATGCACATACAAAATATATTTTCAGCATTTTTAAATGATTTCATGCTCTACATTTCTGTTACCTGCAACTTGAAACACTACTAAAAATGAATCATATCAAAGTTATTCTCGGGCACCACCACTAAGGTATAGTTCAGGAATATTAACGAAAGCAACTAAATCACAGAATCATAAAACCAATCACAGAATGATATGGCTTGGAAGGGACCTTAAAAGACTATCTAGTTTCAAACCCATGCCACCAGCAGGGTTGCCTCTCATCAGTTATGTTTTCAGTTGAATGCTCTGTATGTTTACTTCCAACATATTGAGGATAAACCTAATAAGATGTGATCATTTTCCCTACTAACTCTGTTAATCTTCATTCATTTCTTAGCGCTTTCACAGAGACTGAGCGATGTAGGAGTGGGGAAATACAAGTCAGAATATGGTGAAGAAGCCTAGTGAGGCAACCCACAAAGTACAAGGTGCTATGATTTCTATGCTCATCCACTACAAAAATTACCTGAAATGAAAGCCTGGGAATACAGGCAGGAGACAATATGGCTACTACGCAAACCTTCCACTTAATATGATCCTATACAAATAAGAAACTTCTTCAGTCCTGATATCACCTACTTGCATTTGCATTAGATTTGCTCTACTGCAGATGTCTATCTAATTCCCTATTGAAATCCCCTAGTAAAGCTGGAATTCATAGATTTGTTCATTCCAAAACATTCTCCAAACTAGGAAGAAAAAAGAAAAAAAAAAAAATAAACCACATAAAAAACATATAGTTAATCTACACTTGGGAATGAGCTTGCCTTTAAAGACAGACTGACTCAATGACTCAATGACTTAATAACTGTCTTTTGTAGTTTTTATGACCCTGATCTCTAAAATGCCAGCTTTATGTTCAAAGGGATGGAGAAGAAATCAAGCCTGTGGTGTATTGCATCATATACATTGAGAATAACACTATCCAAACTGGATGAATTTGCAAAACTTAAGGCACAGATAGCTTAGGGAGTCTGTTTCTTTCTCCTAAGCAGTCTGTTTATTTAAAATCATTTTTCATCCAAAGACACGACATGGTTTCTAAGGAAGTTTACAATTGAAGGCAACTGAGAAAACACAATAAATCTGTTTGCTATCCATTAGTGTTTCTGGACAGAAAGGAGAGAAAGTTAGGTTGTCATGGGAAATATACAAAAGTACACAGAAGGGGATCTGTCACACGGTTTGAAATCCTTATCAATCTCTGTTCTTCTCTGTTCTGCCTAAAAAAGCTGCTAAGAAGTCAAAGTTGTGAGAAATTCCCCAAACTTACAGAACATGAAAAGGGGAATTTCCCATCTACAGCTCCTGCTCCTTATAGACAAAACAATTCACTGTCTATAAGGTACCAAGTCATAGGTGTGTAATATAACTCAAGAGGGCAAGATACAACATCCTACACTGGTAAGAGGCTCTCTAAGATTTCCCATGCTCGTTCCCAAATCCTAAACATTTTGAATCCTTGATATCAATATAGATACACCTCAGGCAACCCAAGCATTCAGGATATCCAGACTCTGCTTACTAAGAAATGTTACTGCTCAGTAAGGCATTTTTAACTCTTCCCCTACTGTTTCAACTTCTTTCCTTGGCAAAGTAGCCCATGACCAGCAGAGCTTTGCTACTAAATTGAAAAAAAAGAAAAAAAAAGAAAAAAAAGAAAAAAAAAAAAAGAAAAAAAAAGGAAGGAAAGAAAGAAAGAAAGAAAGAAAGAAAGAAAGAAAGAAAGAAAGAAAGAAAGAAAGAAAGAAAGAAAGAAAGAAAGAAAGAAAGAAAGAAAGAAAGAAAGAAAGAAAGAAAGAAAGAAAGAAAGAAAGAAAGAAAGAAAGAAAAGAACTGAAATTCATAAACTGTGTTTCAGTGTTTAACTAACACATTTGAGGGATTGCTCAGTACAATATTTGCTCAATACAAAATTGACCAATAAAATTTCAACCAACTTAATGAGCTTCTTGCCCAGAAGTTACAGGATTTCAGGAAGACAGGCAACAGAAGAGGAAAAGGAAATTACTCCACCCAGATCAACAGGTAAACTATTTTAACAAAACAAATTCAAATAAATTCTCAATTCAATATGAAGAAAAAAAAAAATTCATACATATATTTTGGGCTGGTCCCTTGGTTTCAATACATGATCAGAAACTATTCAGTTTTCTGAAGATTTCACTGCCTAAAAAAGCAAACCAAATGTACCTTAAAGCATTTTGCCTACAAACCAATTAGATCTTTTGTAGTAGAGGGTGGCACAGCACAGAAGATGTGCGCTTCATCTGTGAGCAGTGACCTCAATTTATTTCCTACATCCTGTATTTGTGCAATGCTCATTCTTAGTGACTGTAATCTGACACGTATAGACTATGAGGCTTTTAAATGTCTTCTTGAGTTCCAGAGCAGAATCAGACCCCGAAAATACACTTCCCATGGGAATCTGAAAGGCTATACATATATTATACAACTGATGGAAAGGCAAGAAGAGTATTTACATAATAGTCACAGCAAGAAATACATGGCCCCTAGTACAAAGTAGAATAATGAAAGCCCTTGACTACATCAATGAAGACATGACTGTATCTCACTCTATCCAAGACATCTTTGTCTTTATCTCTCTCAGACAGGAATTATTCTGATCTAAACACAGATTAGGATTGATTTAAAATTAAATAAATAGAACTAGTAAAGGTTAAGCATTTAATAACAGGATCATGTATTAAGTTCCACAATAGTTTTGTTTGCGGCTGAGCCCTCTTACCACATTTCGCTTTAATGAAAGCAAAAGGATTGAGCAGTCCATCTGATGAATGGCACAGCAGCATCAGCTCTGTCCCAAGCCAAAGAGGAGCAGCAGCTAACCCGCTCAGACTGAAGCTACTGATCCTCCAAACAGTCTTAGCAATAAGCGGTGCAGCTACACCTTATTACATCTGCCAGGTCAATAATACAATGTCTGAGAGGTAGGCTTTTTTTTTTTTTTTTTTCCTCTAAATCTTCATAAATCCTCAAAAATCTTTAAATAGGGTTAAGTGGAAAATAAAGTGGTTACTAGAGATAAACTTCATCTTATTTGTACAATCCCGGTTTAGATGAGACAGAAAAAAAAAAAGAAACCAACTTGTGATGAATTTCATTTCCCTAAGCATCTGTCACAACAGACTTAAAAGGTTCTTATGCCCTGCTAACCAAACTAATCCCAGAAAAAAAATAAAATAAAATAATTAAAAAAAAAATCTATGAACTAGATTTTGCCTTTCTTAACTTCTCTCTCTCTTTTCATTTTTTTCCTTTTAACTTAGTTCTGGGTGATACTGATTTTTCAAGGCTATAAATTTCTATAATAAGTAATGGATGAATGAATATTTGTCTGAATTTGGTGAAGCACTCTGAACAATAGCCAGCAGCCAAAAGCAATTTCTCCCATACAGAGACCCACACATACATCGCACATTTCCATTTTGGGTGACCGATCATGACATTTTAGGTAAATACTGTCACATCTCATAAAAAAACAACACAAACTCTGAGGAATACAGTTTTACTGGAACTCCTTTATCCTCAGCCTTACTTGAGTCATATCAACCAATATCTTCAGAAAAATTTGTTTCATGCAATTTTAAAGGGCCTGAACTTTTATGCAAACTACTTTAATTGCACTGGTCTAACTGGAATTTCATTAAATTGAAACAAGCTGTTTACTGTTAATGAGTTAACTCATATAAAAATAACGAAGTATCAGAGAGAATTTCCTGTTTGATTTTTAAGGATTTTCTAAAGCTTAACTTTGGCAGGTTTTTGATCTTTGTTTTCCTCAGTTCTGAGGGTTTTGGTTTTGGTTGTTGGGGTTTTCTTTTTGTTTTGTTGTTGTTTTGTTGTTGCTCTCTGAGGTTGCTTTTTTTTATTATTACTTTTCTAAATAGCACACTATGCAGTGTGCCTGCACATAATGAATTCAGGTCTGAAAAAAACTTGTTCAGACCAAGTACTGTGGGCTCTGTGGATCTCAAGAGCTACCGTGGTCCAAAATAAGAACAAAAATAATAATAATAATTTAAAAAAAGTTTCTGTTGTGAACTTCACATTCCACATACCCTCTAGTGCTATCAGTTACAAACACTATTAATAATCACAGTAAGAATTACGCTCAATGTTAATTCTAATTGGTTTTGGTTTTTGTTTTGTTGTTGTTATTTTTGTATAGCATGTAAATAGACAGCACAGCCTTCCAAAATACCTCTTTGAGCATAGAAGATTAAAGCTTTGTTTCTTAAGATGACAATGAATCACCTATTGTTGTCTACTTCAAAAAAGGACATCTTCAACAGCATTGAAATAAGAAGTAGTAATTGCATGAAATAAATGAGACAGTGTTTGCCTAAATCTGTTTTTTTTTAGATCACAATCAAGAGAGAGTTTTGAAAGCAACTAAGTCAGGAGACCTTACCTCTGACAGAGTGAGATGTATACTGCAGACTCCATTTCAGCGAGAATGGAAAGAGTAGGTTTTCTAATGAAATGCTTACTCAAAGAATAGATTTCCCAATGAAATGCTACGTATTCTGAGTAATACCTTCCCTCAAAAAAAATAAAATAAATAAATAAATGAAATAAAATTAAAAAATTGCAGCTGCTGTCTTGTAGAAGAATCATGAACACTGTGACAATAGAATTTGATTCCAGAATGAAAATATAGTTTCTACTCTTTCAACTCAGGAGAGATCTTCATATGTAGAATCTTTTGGCCTGTTTTTATTGGTCTTAGTTGTTTCAGCGTGGGTTCTGGTTTTGTTTTTTTTTTCCTTCTCCTGAAGAAGTATTTTGAAATCTAGAAAACAATGAAAACTAAAACATGAACCACACTATCAATCCTAGCCTTCTAGACTGATTCTCCTATTTCTTTTCCAATTAAAGCCATGTTTCAAATTAAAGCTCTGAGCCACGTATGCCATACACTTTATTGCTCTTGACTCAGTGGCATTTATGTTACTCTGGAATTTTTAAGTATTTACTTTTCAGGTTATTACTGATGAAAAATGCGTAAGCAGAAAGTCCAGTTCTTCTGTTTTCCTACACAACAGGCACAAGATTATAAAAGATCATGTTCTATTCACATAGGCTGCACTTAGATTTGAAAGATTTCCTCTTCAGCTCTCAGTAGCATTCAGACCTTCTTCCTAATACTGTGTTGAAGGCACAGATAAAATTTAGCAAGAACACAAAGGTTAGGTTTGTAAATTAAACAGAACAGGAAGGCAATAGTTATTTATGAATTAGCAGAACATTCTACCAAGGGAACCAATGGAGGCCTCACTGCATGGGTACCTATAAAGACCAGTTTTCATTTGACCCAATGCACACCCTTAGTCGCAAAAGAAATAACAGATGAACTTGAACACTCAATGAAAAAACAGGAATCATAAAACAACAACCTTTGCCTTAAACTTCATTCACTGGATTTCATATATAAAGTATTCTATCTTCAGGTAAGAGCAGTATCTTACTACAACTTCTCTAGGTGGTTTTCATAGTTAACTAATAGAAGAATCACAAGTAAAGGCACTCCGATATCTCTCAATTTATTCCAGTAATTAATTGGTTCATAAAAGGAGATACACAACAGAAATTAAGTTAACCTATAAACCAGAACACAACACAGAATGAGCATGTATTTTGTGATTCAGTCGGCAACTGGAAAAACTGACATCACCTGTAGAAAATTTTCACAAAATGAGACTCCAAACTTCAGTACTTAGATTATATTTCATTTCCTGAGCGTGATCTGAGTCCTCTTTCAATTTCTCATGTTCTGGTTTTTTTTTTTCTTTTTCCCAGAAGAAAAATAAATGACAAAAAAAAAAAAGCAAAAAAAAAAAAAAAAAAGCAGTAGTTTCAGCTTTTGAGTTTTGCAGAATAAATCTATAATGTTAGCATATATCCAACTCCAAGTGCCAAAAGAAAGGGAAAAAAGGAGGAAACAGATCTCTTATTAACACTGTATTAGCTACATCCTTTCAAACTGTACAACACCATGATTTGCATAGATTTTACATAGAGCTCGCTTCTTCATAATTCAGTCTCGCAAAAAACAAGAAATCTTTCCAAATCATTTTACAGAAGGGTCATAGTTAAAAATAAAAAATAATGCCAATTCTCCCAGAAGTACATGTCATTTTCCTACTGCATCGAATGAGAGCACCAACCTATGTAGAGACATAAAACAATTTAATTTGAGACAATCTCCAACAATTTTTGCATATCTAAAGTTTAAGTAAAGATTTCACTGGACGTGGATTACGGAACAGCAAGGTAAAACTAGATATACTTATTTGACAATGGGCCTTGCTAACTAGGATCACATCAGACCACCAGTTGGCCAACGCAGCAGTTACAACTCTCAGCTCAGTTTATTAATACCACATTTTAATATTAAATTAAATGAATTTTCAGTGAGAGCCAAACATCTGTGCATACACATTTCTTTTGAGGAGCGCTCTCCACCCACACTAGCAGCAGTGAATCTCTCTAACGTACTTGCAGACAGATACTACATGGTGCATTGGGAGTGCCATAGCTTCATCAGCACCAGTTCCAAACCAACACAGTACATAAGGTCACACATGGTACCCGTAACCTTATTCAACAACCTCTATATTTTAAAGAGGGCCTGAACAGGAGGTACTTCTGTCCAGGTGGCTGTAAAAGTTTTGCCAGTGAATCAAATGTAGTAGCAGGTTCCATGCAATTTCTCTAACTTACTAATATTTTAATACTCTATAAACAGAATTTAATTTGAGAGTTTCTAAATGCAAGCTTCCTTTTCTTCACTATGCAAACGCTTCTTAAATTAGAAGCCTGGAAAACATTTCATAGTAGAAGAAGTAAAAATAAAGCAATGAATAATACTGGAGTAACCAATTCTACCAACTAACTTCACCTCTGTGCATAAATTAGATGAGCATGGTACAAGAAACACACCCAAGACGTACTTAATCATACTGAAAAGCATCCAAAACAAAAGGGGAAAAGGAAAAGAGAGAGGCCAGAGCTGCATATACTCATGTTGAGCTTAACAGAACAAAAAATACCTGAATGGCTGCAAGACCATGCACTGTACTTGAGAAGGACTGCTCGCAAAGAGCTCTCTTACTTGAAGTTGAATCTAGTTCTTATACATTCTATATAAGCTCAACAAATAAGGTAATTTGTCTGAAGATATTCCCTTAACACTGTGAACAGTGGAGGAGTATTAACAAAGCTTCCACGAAATACAACAGGGAAACTCCAAAGCTACTGAGGTATTTAAACACATTGGTTCTACTGAGTTACAGGTCAAAGTTACAGTCATATGTCCTATGTACTACTGGCAGCCTGATTCACTGGTAATACCTAAACATTTAAAAACATATATAGAACAAAACTGCACCAGAAAGAAAGTATTTTGAGTCTTTGAGTAGATTTCATCCACATTTAATGAAGACAGTTATTTTTTTCATTGAGGAACAAAAGAAATCACCCACTCTTTGAATTCATCACAGCCCAATACACTGCACTCAAGAGCTGCTTTATTTCGTAACTGGTTAACCTTTACTCCATACTGTGATCAAATGGTTTTAATTGAAAATGTTTTCATTGTGTATCAGGCTAATGACTGGACTATAAAATTGTTGTAGCCTTGCACGAGAGGGTAAATGGTTCATCTTATCAAAGAACACCTGATGCCTTTGTTATACAAAGAAGAAGACCTACTCAATTGAATTTCAACTTATTGGATTTAGTCCAGAAATCTACAAGCAGGATAACTTTCCATAGGTTTCAATGGTGAAGAACAATTTAGCAAAGGCTGCTTTTGTTGATTAGTCAGATTTAAAAGACTTTAATTACCCTAGATTAATCAGACACTGGAGTCTGGCTGAAGGCTAATAAATCCTAATTAACAAAGATTATCTTCAAATATATATTAAAGATTAATCTATCCTTTGGCCCCAGAAGTTATAATTGTTTTTACTGATTAAATTAAATCATGAAATCAGAAATGATTTACAGACAGCATTTTTAAACAAAAAATTGCTAAAATGTTAACAATTTAAGGGTGAAATACAACCAGAGTACATGGTCTAACAGCATCTATCCAACACTTCAAGATCCCAAACAAATAATTCAAATCAAATATACCTCCAAACTCTCAGGCCTGCCACCAGCAACAGTAAGACTAAATTAACAAATGTTTATTATTCTCTTTCTTAAAACTTTAGTCAAAATATTTAAGAATTCAGAGCTAGTAAAAAATAAATAAATAAAATCAAGGTGTTTTGTTGTTTTTTTTTTAACACACACATGCACACATACAAGTTTCATTTATAGTATTAGACAGTGTCAGATTTTATCTTAGCACAAAAGAAGTATGCACATGTTCCTTTGCATTCTGAACACTGCCAATTAAACTGTAGAGATTTCTAACGCTTAGAAGAGGATGAGCCTCCTTTCTCATAAACCAAAACGTCTGTTTTCTCAAAAAACATGTGCTAGAGAAGTGAGGAGAGCAGGATGTAAACTGCTTAGTCGAATAGTTCAAAGATAATGAAGAAATAATTAATTACAAGAAAAAAAAATATGAGATTAAGATCTGAATGTAATTAGCCTTACTCGAATGCCAAAACACTATGCTAAGAAAAATATAATTAATTAGTTCTTGAGAGCTCCTGATGGTTCACACTAACACAGTGATAAAGGGTGCTGCAATCTGCTCCAAATGTTTACCAGGTGGAGACCTGAGGAGCTGGGCTGTCTGCTAACAGCAAGGCACATGCTGGAACAATATGGGTTCATGCTGTGCCCAAGACCCATTAAACTTGGCAAAGACAAAATCTATGGATTACAAGCCTTGTGCTTAGCCAAAGACAGTTTTACCAGCACAGCTTGATTTGGTCCAAGTGCAACACCATGAAAATTTATTAGATTTTGGGGCACTCATGGAGATTTCATTGATGAAGAATACATTGGATCTGATCCTTCACAAGCTAGTAATTTATAATAGTGCTATGGAAGTCAAAGAAACACAGTTTATATTCATTTAACAAACAAGGGGAGAGCTTACATCCAGTTACTGTTCCTCCTGTGCCATTTTTAATACACAGGCACAGAAGACATAAATGAGAGTTAATAAGATCAATTGAAAATACAAACATGTTGTTATGACTGAGATTTCATGGTAATTGAATCACTTCTGTTATTCACTTCCATTTTTTCCTGCTATCCAAAACAGCTCCTAATGTTTCTTCTAAACTAATGGTTTTAAAAATTATCACTTCTTCCCATCCTCCAAGCTTACATATAAAAGCTTCTTGCTCTTCTGGTTTTTGTTTTGTTTTGTTTTTGTTGTCGTTGTTGTTGTTTTAGCCATTATCTTCCTGCAGGAGACCAAAAGAGGCCTGAAACAATCTCAGTAGGAGTGGGAGCTAAAGGATGGCCCAACCTTCTTGGTGGTGAAGCCAGATGCCAGTTGCAATGCTTTTGCATAAGCTTATGGCAGAAAGATGCAGTTTCAGTGTTCAGGAAGAGATAAGACTATATCCACCATTTTGAGCTCAGTGGACAATCAAGAAGAATCCTAAAGGCAAAGCTATATCCTCTCTACTAGCACAGACATTTTTTTACCTACATACTACATAGCGATTCTCTTTCCATACTTCACATGACAAACATTGTTAAGATCAATGCTCTACATAACAGCTGGCGAAATAAGTGGGCACAGGGAATCTCAGTGCCCTCCTCATGCTTCTTTCAATTTTTTTTCCTACTGAATCATAGACTGAAGCAAGGTTAGGAAGGCACTTCACTCTACTTTGGCAAGCCAAAAGAAATCAACTTGCAGGCAGTGCTGAGCTCACAGTCTGCCACTTGGACCACTCACTTACAGATGATTCTCCTACTGTATAGTTAGGACACTGCCAGGTAAGGTCATAAAATTCCTCAGTTTCCCTTCTATGTTTGTTTTTGTATTAAGATGGTAAGAAGTTTTAGAAAGAAACTTTATATACTCAATGAAAAATGTTGATTTTGGGTTGATGAGCCCACCCACAGGCAAGTTCCCTTGGGATCAGTCCTCTTTGCAGACATCCTGAGCTCAGAATTGTAGAAAAAAGTTATTTGGAAACATGAAAGTTTCCATGCTGTGTATGTTCCAGATCCCACACAGCTTCCATGTTAATTCGCTGGATTTAAACAACGAAGTACTTAAGATGCAGGCTCATCCTCTCTGAAAAGGAATCAAAACCACATAAATAGCTGCCTTCACCACTGATGAGGACACATTCTGCCATTATCTTATTTAAATGCAGAAAGAAACACTACCAGCATAATCAAAATAAGAAAATAGCAGAGAAATGTTTTTTCTTCAAGAAAAGGCAAAAAGCTTGTATCCATTCCTAAACAGTGGGGAAACCGTAAGCAATTGACATGGCTCCCATTGCTCTAATCTCTGAGCTCAAGCCTGTAGGGAGCTAAACTCAACAATGCAAAATCTGAAGTTTACACAATTAGCTTATGTACCCTTGAGACACAAAGAAAATGGAAAGAATTGACACTTCAGACTGGCATAAAGCCTGTAAGCATTAATTAATTTCCCTGTGAATTTACACACTCTAAACAAAATTTATTTTAAAAAATCTTCTTCCAGCTAGCAGTAGAACCAAGTATTTCTGTTACAGTTATTTAGGAAATGCAGTCAGAGTCTTGGTCCAAATTAAAACACTGCAGCACGGAGGAAGACAAGAAATAAAAGCTTGGAAGTTTTCTTCTTCTAAAATACGACCTGGTTACCTTAACAGTTTGACTTTTCTCTAGGAATTTGCCGACCCAAAGAAAGATGCACTTCACAAAACATTGCATGGTTCAAGGCTTTCTTACAGATCTCCAGTTCCTCTATGTTTTCAGTTAGAAAACATGACCAGAACAGGAGCTGAACATCTATCTTTCATACTGAGAAACCAGAATAAGCCATTTTGTAATCAGAGTAAAAAATTCCAGTGCTTTATTTTTTTTTCAGTTTTGGGGGTTTATTTTTTTCAATAAAGAAATAGTTACTTCCTTCCTTAGACACTCAGCTCTTAAACATTAAGCCTGGTATGTTTGGATCCTTCTACACTTTCACATCCATTAACAAATATTTTTAATTGCGCAGCTTCTGTTATGTGATGACAGGGATATGGTTCCAAAGCAGGAACTTAATGAACTCATTACAAAGCTGGAATAAAGCTGTGTAATTACATGTGAATATCGGGACAAAAGGAAAGAGGGAAGATGGCCAAGTGAAAGGACTGATTGGGATCTTACTGAAGCAAGTGTCTTGGCTATAACTAGTCTAGTAAGAAACCATATGGCAAGTTAGGCATTACACAATTTCTGTTTCCCCCCCCCCCCCCCCCCCCATGCCTGTCCTCACCCCTGCCAGAATCATTTTGCTTCTCTAGACTCTAAAAACATTCCCAATCTATGTACTCTGCATATTCACAGCACCTCTAGATAATACCCCTAATTGCTGTCTCTAATTTGGCATCCAAATAAGAACTTCATTTGTCTTTATATACAAAAACGGAACTATTTATTTCAAATGCTGATATGTGCTGGGGAAAATAATTTACACAAAAAATAAAAAAATCCATTATGTCAGCACTATCACTTTTTGAAACCATATGAACAGTGTGTTGCCGTCTCCTTCAAAGTAGGGAAATATCTTTTCTACCATAAAGTGAGTGTTATTTGATGAAAGAAATGCTTTACTAGCTAATGGATAATAAAGTATTTTCAGCAGTGCCTCTCATCTACAGCCAAATGGAGGACAAGCAAAAGGCAATTGCTTCTTCAGTGAAAAAAAATATTTTATATTCCTGTTTGCTACTTCAGTTATCATTCCTATTACTTCTCATTCTCATAAGTGAATAGAGACAACATTTGACTTTCTAGCTTACCTTCTCTCATTCAAAAAATTCTGCCAGCAAATAAGGATTATTTCTGTTCAATGTGATTTCAAAAACAACCTGATAAGTTTTGGTTTTGAACTCTTTGACAAATGAAGATATCACAACAGTTTACAAATAATAATGTTAATGACTGTGAAGCAACTTAACAGTGCTATCACTGATGTTTTGATGTAAGTCAACATGAAGTTCAGTGCTTAGCAAGACAGGAAGGTTGACAAAATTATTTTAGATACAATACCATTTTTCTACCACTTTCAAGTTGTAGTGTATTCATAGAATCATAGAATGGCTTGAGTTGGAAGGGACTTTAAAGATCACCTAGTTGCAATCCTCCTGCTGCAAGCAGGGTTGCTGACTGCTAGATCAAGCAGTAGATCAGGTTGCCCAGGGCTCCCCATCCTATCTGAACTCAAGCACCTCCAGGGATGGAGCATTCACAGCCTCTCTAGGCAACCTGTTCCAGCACCTCACATCGCTCTCAGTAAAAAACTTCCCCCTGACATCTAATTTAAATCTGTCTTCCTTGAGTTTTAGACTATTTCCCACTATCCTATCACTATTTACAAAGCAGAGTGGAAGAGTCTCTTCCTCCATTGTTGTACAAAGTCAGTAAAAACATGAAAAACATTGACCTTCAGTTGTGGGCATCAACTTCAGCATCACAGAAAGGATGCCTTATGGGATACTAGGTCTTGCTTCTATGACACGTATACAGAAACTGGAACAAAGAATAAAAACTGATGGGTAAACATGACATATTGTTGAATATACAAGATAAAATCCAGAGGCTTCTCAACAGTACAAGTATGTGTACAACAATGACACAGTGAATATAAAAAGCATTTATATAGAAACCAGCATCCCATCATAACAATTGTTATAACTATACTGACATAATCAAATTATCTACAGCATCTGATCTGAAGTGGCTTTCAACCAAACAGCAGCTCAGCTAAAGCTCACAGGTCAAAAACACAAGTCATAAAAACAGCACACAATGAAAGCAAGGAAACCAGATCTGTGTAAGCAAACACAGGGTAGGTGAGTGCTTCTACAACAAGTCAGTACTGCTCTTTCTACCTGTTAGTAAAAGGAATTTCATACTGATTTCACAAATATTGGCATCTAGAAATGGTACTCTGAAAACCATCTACGATATTGCGATTACTGCACAGCCTTTAATTAGTTTCTACTGCAACAAATTATTTTCTCATGTACAGCATTTCAGGCCATTCTTTTACATTACTGTTTACATTTTTTAATACGCTCATGTCTTATCCCATGGCTAATTGTTTACTCTCCCCTCTCTTCCCCCACAGAATTTTGTTTGGCCAAGATCATCTTATGTTTCATGGAAGTCCTAGTGGGAGGTAGGAATTGCAGAGCCACAGCAATTAATGATAAACAGACTCCACTTACAGATTGTCATGAGTATTCCATTGACAGAAGAAAACAGAGTCCATTTTAAATGTTTGTAAAATGTGGAAACATCTTCCTGTCTCCTCCACGCTTCCCTTGCTGGTGTTTTTGGCTTTGAAGGGTTGGAGTTTTTTGGTTGGTTGGAAAATTTGTTGCTTCTTTCTATACAAAACAAATTTGAAATTCTCTGTTCTATTTGTGTCCCCCTGGACCCACAAAATACTCTTCTTCCATAAACATGTGAGCAGCTTCAGTTTAAGACTCCTTTTGCCTCTAGCAGCATAAAACAACTGAGGTATGTTTAGCCTGATAAAAATCTCATGCACTCATATTTTGCAAAGCTATTTGTGCATTTGAATAAGCTTCAACTTGCCACCTATGTTAGATGAAACAAACCGGCAAAAAATTCCAGCATATTTAAAATTAAGAACAACATAACATAAAATAAATAAATAAAATTGCATTTAGATGCATAATTAAGCTACAATCCTTTAATTAAGAGAATTCTGTAAGATGATACACATCCAAAAGTACAAAATGCATGTACAAAATCCTAAGAAGGACTTTTTATATGGGCATAAACAGAGATTAATGAAGAAAAATCTAGGTAAATGAACTGGACCTCACTAAAGAACACACAGAAAGCAAAAAGGAACGTAAACGTGGTCAAATCATTTAAGCAATGTGGAAGTGATGTTAGAGGTCGCTCATGATACAAGTGAAAGCAGAAGATACACAATTCCTACTGACATATCTCAAAGTCCCTGGATTGATGGTATTTTGAAGGAATTGGTAAATTCCTCATGGGCTACTGTGAAACCTCGGTCCCAATAAAAACTTCTTAGAAATGTAAAATACAACACAGCAACTTTCTTCAGGTCACTCACTCACCTGTTCAGAAAATCAGAGTTGCCAAGAATCCCACCACTCTGGTTGCTTATTTCTGGGGCTCAAGGCTTACTCACTGCCACCTCAGATATAAGTTAAATAATCGCTGCAACAGAAAATGGCAGTACAAGTTATATAAGGCCATTCCATGCAAAGTTTCATTTTGAAACTATGTTTTTCCTTCATACCATGCTACCAAAGCTCTGTAGTTAATATGCTCGCTGGTGCAATTCCCATTGCATAATCAAGGTGAACATACTTTTTTGTGCTTTGGGCTGGAAAATTCCTTCCTCATCCATTCATTCTAGTAAACTTAAGTTACTTTCAGTAGCCAAGAAAACACACTGATATGAAAGCAGTCACTATACCTGTGGAAATCATTAAAACTGTTTCTCGCTTATCATAGGAAATTTGAAAATGGGGCAAACACAGGAAAACATCTGCAGACAAAATGAAAGTCAACAGTACACACCTACCAAGACTGCATGAACCATGGCAAGGAATCATCTCCACAAGACATAAAAGAAATAAAACATTCAGAACTGATTCTTCCCTATACCTGCACTGCAGTGAACAAACACAGAAAGTTATTAAACCAGAATAGTGACATTTACCACTGTTTTTCAATGATGCAGAGTAAAAGGCAAGGCATAGTAAGGCCCACAGAGGATCTCTGGTTTGCACAAGGTCACGCACCCAGTCAATAGCAGCAGCAAGATGAGTTCCCTATTCCTGACCCTGGACTGACTGACAGACCAGGCTCCCCTGGGGCCTCTCCCTTCCAGGACCTTCTGTCTGAAGCATTTGTCCTGCAAAAATGAAAGGGAAAAATAAAGGAGTCTGTTGTAAGAAGCAGATGGAGATATTTTTGTGATCATTAGCCAAGTACCTGGAAACCTGTTTACACGGTAACTTTTCACTCTCTAATCAAAGGAAATAAAAACAGTATTTTTGTATTTAACAAGTACCTAATAACTTCCTGGGACATACATTATACAGCACATGAGCTGAGAAAAGCCTTTGATCATTATCTTTGGAGCTACAAAGCATAATGTAGCGTAAGGTTTTGCTCATGAGATTTGTTTCCTGACACGACAGCTAGAAAAATGCAGCATCTAAGCTGGAAGTGCGGAAGCATATGATTCCTACATCTTTTATTACATGGCTATACAATGTCTATTCTTCATTTAACAGAGGGTACAATGTACAGAGAAAATTAATGTTCTGATTGCTCTACCATTAAAAGGTATTATACTCGCAATTCAGTGAGTTCAGTTAGTCTTGGATAAGAGGTCGAGTTAAGAAGCAGAATAGTCACTACAGGCTAGATACGAGCCTTAGCGATTTGGTTATACGTACTTTTAAGCTGCTTAAAGGTACAGCCAGAAACACGTCTGAAGTGTGTGCTCTCAGTTCATTCTTGCCTCTCCAGTGCCATCTGCTGCTAACACGTTGTTACTGACACTCAAATACTTAAGGATTCTGCAGACCATTACTTCTCTGCCCACTGAAGGTTAGACCAGAAAAGATAACCCTTTGAAACTGAACTTCAGTAAGATAAGAATAGAAAATAAAGAAAACTGTACACATAAATGCGTGTATGTGTGTACATAAGCATGTGTGTGTGAAAATGAGTAATGAAAGTGCTATGTGTGCTCAAAAGTAACGTCTCCTATTTATTTCCATGGAAACTACAACAGCTACAAAGAACACAATAGAACTATTTGATAGAGCAAATTCTCAGCTATGAAACATTGGTTTTCAATACAGTCACCACTATTAGCTGTGCATTTTCACCAGCTATAGACAAGAGCCTATGTGCCACACTCAAATCTGCACCAGTAGAGGTGAACCGCTGTCACTACTGCTGAAATGCACCACTCACTGCCTCACTGCGCTCACATCCACAGGTTGGTCTTCATCAGTGCTCAGCAGGTGTCAATGAATGTCAATGGGTGCCACCCCTTTGATTCATATGCACTTCCATTCAGATGCCATTGTATCAGACTGCCCCTCTGCTGCCATCTGTCACACAGCAACTACATGTAATAGAATACTGGTGGGAAAGTTCAATGTCTGCTACGATAACACACGAACACCCATTTCTGGTGTCATGGCCCACATAATAAAATAGGAAGCATTACTTTCAGAGAAGCCCCTGTACATTCCCACAGTACCAGCGTAGAACCTCCCTGTGGAAATGTTATATTTAAACAAAAAACCTGTCTTCTAATAATCACACAATTGTAATGTAAGTAGAGCACAAATCCCTGTCAATGCACCTGGATAGGGAAAAAGTTAGGGGAAGTCAATACTCCCTACCCATATACAGTTCTTCTGCAGACTGTGTGGCTTGGCTCCCACAGGTATATTGTCAAAACAGCCACTAATACCAGGAACTGCAACAGCCAACACAATTTCTACCCACCCCCACAAACCTTTGTCATGCTGTGGACTTTGCCTATCATTTGCTGAGCTGAAAGAATGCATCACCCCTACAGTACACAGCCCAATAGCACTCCCATCAAGGTAGAAGTTTCTTAACACTTCATGCTATAGAAACTAACTGCTGATTTTGTGGTTGAAAGTGCTGACCCAGAAAAACAGACCTACAGCTGTGTCCTACATGCTAGACTTCCTGGCAAACAGAGCTACTCTTTCTGGAAGGTCCACTATTGTTCAAGTATGCCACAAAACCGTTTGTCTCCACAGTGATGACAGAGGAGAAGAAGGTTTTGCAAAGCCATAAAAGTGTGGAGGAAATACTTGGTAAGTTAACTGCCTCTAGACTATGAGAGACATTTAATGCTCTTGAAGCTATTGGTGAACCCTGGAAGAGAAAAGGAAGAATTCATCATTTGGGAACAGAAACACATGTTGCCAAACTCTCATTGTGTCACTGAAAAGAGCACATCAAAAGTTTCAATACCCACATTAAGAAAAAATTGTTTTTTCCATGACTGGGCACACTGCAATTTAAGGACCCCACGCCTGCATTCTTCTCTGCTGTCCCTGAACACAGAAAATGATGGCAGGGGCAAGTTCCAAACTGCAGTTCCCCAAGGCACTGGATTTTCATCACATCAAGCCAGACCAGCACATTCTTGTTGGTTCAAGCCAGACATTTCATTCTGATTCAAGCCATGGTCCGAAACAAAATATTTATGTTTCATTTGAAAGATTGGGAGGTTGGGGGAAAATCTTTCAGAAAAGCTTTCAGGAAATCTCAGGATCGTAGGGGTTGGAAGGGACCTCCAGAAATCATCAAGTCCAACCCCCCTGCCAAAGCAGGTTCCATACACCAGGTCTCACAGGTAGGTGTCCAGGCAGGTCTTGAATATCTCCATAGAAGCAGGCTTCACAACCCCCCTGGGCAGCCTGTTCCAGTGTTCCATCACCCTCACCATAAAGAAGTTCTTGCACACATTCATGCGCAACTTCCTATGCTCCAGTTTCTGGCCATTTCCCCTTGTCCTGTCTTCACACTTTGCCCCCCACACCTCAGTTATTTATAGACCTGGGTCAGGTTGCCTCTCAGTCTTATTTTCTCAAGGCTAAACAGACCCAGTTCACTTAGCCTTAGGGGAGATTCTCCAGGTCCTTCATCTTCTTTGTGGCCCTCAGCTGGACTCTTTCCAGCCCAGAACTGGACACAGTATTCCAGATGAGGCCTCACCAGGGCAGAGTAGAGAGGGAGGATCACCTCCCTCGACCTGCTGGCCACACTCTTTTTAATGCACCCTAGCATGCCAGTGGCCTTTTTGGCCACAAGGGCACGCTGCTGGCTCATGGCCAACCTGTTGTCCTCCCCCTGGTGAACCCATGATGACTGCTCCTGATAACCTCCTTTTCTTCCAATTGTCTGGAGATGGCATCCAGCACAAGCTGTGCCATCATTTTTCCAGGGACAGAAGCGAGGCTGACTGGCCTGTAATTATTCGGATCTTCCTTCTTGCCTTTTTTGAAGACCGGAGTGACACTGGCTATCCTCCAGTCTTCAGGTACCTCCCCATTCTCCAAGACCTCTCAAAGATGATAGAGAGCAGTTCAGCAATTACCTCCCCCAGCTCCCTCAGCACCCATGGATGCACCCCATCGGGTCCCATGGATCTATGAACATTGGTGTTGCCAGGGCGCTCACGGACCACCTCTTCCCTGACTAAAGGGAAGTCTTCCATTCCTCAGACCCTCTCACTAATCTCCAGGGTCTGGGATTCCAGAGGGACTCACTTAGTAGGGACCCACATTCTCCCTAGTCTTCCTTTTACTGTTAACATACTTAAAAAAGCCTTTTTTATTATCCTTTGTTATTTTTTTAATTTTATTATTTTTTTACAAAAGATTGCTTAATAATTAATAAATAATGTTACATTTGCATGCAAATGGTACAATTTGAAAAGTTTTAAGGATGCATACGAAACATGAATTGAGAAAATAATATAGCATGAAGCATTAGGAATGAATTCCCAGGTCTAGAGAGCAACACATGAGAAGCATTTGTAAGCAAAGTAACAAACGGGCATGGCCAATAAGAATACCTATTCCCTGAAGATTCTGCCAATGATAAATAATCATTATTGCTTCAAATTACCCAACTCTGGCATCAGAATGGATGCAGAAACACCCAGCAGATCAAGACTCTTCTCTAGGGCTACTGCTAACATTACAATAGAAAGTGATAGCAGAATCACCCTACAATGACTAGACTTTAGGTTTTGTGTTAAAACAAGTGGTAATACAGAAACACAGGAACAGATGTTACACTGCCTGACTGTACACCAGCTTGCCATGGGGATGGGTTATATCTTAAGTGGAAGAGGGTATTTTTGTGAAAATACAGTCCCATTGTAGCTACTATCAGCTACTTCCCTCTTCTACCTTCTGTTACTATGTAGTAACTTTTCTTTATTGTCAAGACTGTCCAGCCCCCAGCATCACATCAATAATACTATAAATTGGATAAACTGATTTTGATGCTAAGAGCACATTCTTCAAATTCCTGTTGTCTCTATAATGAGTTTGTGCAAATCCCAAAGAAAAGCCAAGACTGGAACTGTGACAAGCTAGCAAAGTTTCTGAAGCTCAATTTGAACTATTGTTGTTGCCATCCTTGATTGAGAAAACATCTTTCTAATAGGAATGTTAGGTTTCAAGTGATAGAAGTAGAAAATAAAATCTGCAGTGACAATATTTCTGCAAAGATGTGAAGGCGTCTGGTTTGTTTGTTTTTTTCTATTTTGCCCAATGGTCTTTCAGCCTCCAGAACACAGGGCTAGATACACACACCAAGCTCAAGACTCAATCCCCATTTCCCTCTGTCTTCACTACATAGAAACACATTTTCTCAGGAGAGAACAAGATGTCTCACTTGGGTCAGTAGGCACAAAAATGCTCGCTGATTAAACTGAGACATCTCTCTGTTCTGAGGAGTGGGACCATGTTCCCGATATACTTTTCCTCTGTCAGAGAGGTCAAAAAATGGCAGGCAGATCTAAGGATAAGCTAGATTCAAAGAGATGCAGAAGGAAAGCAGCAGGATCTGTAAGTGCACTATAAGTATTCAGATGTAAATAACGTTTCAGCTGTGGGATCTCCTGCCATGTGTCAGAAGGTACACAGACAGTGCTGCAGACATCTGCACATGGACCACTTACTCTGGCCAGGAAGTCTGAAATCATAGACTTCCCACTCCAGTGGTCACTCAACAAGGAAGAACCAGTGAAGCCATTCTCAAGTTAGATTTACAAAACCTTTCTAATGCCAACAGCCTCCTCGTTGCTATTGTCTTGCCCAAAACAGTAAAGGACAAAAGCGGGACCAGATAAGGACAAGCTCCAACAGGCATTACTAAGGTGCAAGGGTATTCACAGTTTGGATGGATTCCCACCTGCAGCACAAATAAGGAAGTGAACAAACTTCCAAAAGAGCAACACATGACCCCTTCAAGAAAAGTCATGATCACAATACTGCTTTTCACGGAACATTGCTAACAAATTTCATAACAGAAACAAGGAAACCACAATTAAAAACTAACCAGTCTAGAATAACACAAGAGTAAAAAAAGAAAACACACTCAAACATTTCCCTCTCTCAAAAAAAATAAAAATAAAAATAAAAAAATAACAAAAAATAGAAATAGAAATACAAGAGAACAGCCAAAGTTTACCCAGGAAGAAACAGAAGGCACTGACGAGAAGTCAGCATCACTAAGGTACTCACCACATTATTTTTTAAATGTGGCCTGGAAAATCAAGAGAAGCTGGAGTTTTGATGTTTTTAGCAGCTCTCTACTATTGTACCAAAGGGATTAAAACATGCATTCTGGAAAGCTAAAAAATGAACAAACAACAAAAACAAATATGAAACCACAGTTTTTCCTTGCATTACTCAGGAAGCTTGGCTGCATCATAATTAAAACACAACCTGGGCATCTATGTTGTGTCTCAGAGAAAATGCTCAAAACATGCTAGTAAGTAACAACATATCTAGCCTGAACATATATTTGCATCTGTTCATTTACATTAAATACCAGGGGGTGTTTAGTGTTAAAAAATTACCTCTAGGAAGATAAGTGCAAAGCAAGAGCTTCTAAAATTGTGTGGGCTCAACTTAAACAAAATGTCACTTGCTGAGAATTGTCCATTATTTAGGCAAGGCCAAAGGATCTCTGCTTTGTTTTTCTTACTCTACAACTTCCAAGCCAAAAGCAACTATTAATATGATCCTGACTTAAGTTTACTTTGATTTTCTGTCCTGAGATCCTTACCCTGCTCCTCAAATGAATAGTATTTGTACTATTGTACTGTGCCCAGACAAAACACTGTTAATAAGATTGTTCTGTAAATCACTATATTCTTTTGTTTACAATACTATCTCTAAAATTAAAATTCCCATATGAGTTTTCCTTGGTGCAAATACGTCATGAAAGTAATCACATAATTACTAATCTCAAAAACAAATCATTTAGGTTGCTCTGCATAAATAACAAGTCAGTCTCAAAATGGGTTTTGGCTATTCAGTTATAGACCACAAAACTTGACATTTACACTAAAATTTAATGTAAGATCAACTTGATTCTCCAGTACAGGTGTTAGACCCGAGGTTCAATTCTTTAATTCTGTGATGCTCTTGCACATTAGGTTTGGGCACAGACAGGAAAGTTTGTTCCTGCAGTGCAATGAAGACTTACTAACAGAGTGAGTCCCTGTTGCTTCAGGTTCTGCAAAAATTAAGAATGGAAAACATAAATCATTGCTATGAGAACCATAAAGCAAAGGTTAAGGACAAGTGACAATGTGCAGGAACATGTATGAGGTAATGCAGGAGAATAAGATCTGCATAGTTCACATCTCTGACAAACATAAAAAAAATACATAAGAAACACCCTATACTGAGCACAGAAAGCACTGCTATACATTTGGTAAGATCTATCAGACTAATAGAAAAAAAAAAAAAAAAAAAAAAAAAAAAAAAAGTGGTATTTGAGTTTCATTATTCCTTTAGTATTTCACTTCCTATGTTCTCCTCCACCAGCTTCCTCCTTAACTCCTCTTTTCTCTCTACCATTCAGTTAGGATCAATCATAAAAAGGAACAAAGGTGCTACTTCCAGTGATTTCAGGAACAGCATCACATTTAGATGTTTTTGTAGTTTTGATCCGAAGAGGGAGATCTAAGTCTTAAATGTGAGTGATTGCACAGCAGTAAGAGTCCCTTGCCATTTGTCACAGTTATTGTAATACTAGAATATATATTATATATTCCTTTTATAAGGAATGATGAGCTAATTTGCTTCTCAAAGAAGATGCATCTTAAACACTAATTTTAGAAGTTTCAAAAGCCATGATGAAAATTCTACACAGATAGGAACAATGCCAGTTTTCTCTCACTTCAAACACATGGGAAAAACATTTACAAGTCAGTAATATAATCTATAAAAAAATTGCAGTGGTACTGGTAATTGGAGCTCTGTGTATATATGCACACATATAGAGCAGTAAGCTTTGAACAGAATCATAGAATCACAAGGTGGGAACGGACCTACAAGATCATCTAGTCCAACTGTCCTCCCATTACTCTTGCTTCCGCAAGCCACTAAACCATATCTTGTAGCTCTTCATTGCCTTGTTGAACCTCATCCCATTCACCTCAGACCAGCAATCCAGCTTATCTGGATCCCTCTGAAGGGCCTCCCTACCCTTGGGCAAATCAACACTACCTCCCAACTTGGTGTCATCTACAAACTTACTGAGGATACACTCAATCCCCTCATCTAGGTCATCAATAATGATACTAAACAAGATGGGCCCCAGTACTGACCCCCAGGGGACACCACTTGTAACAAGGCCCCAAGCTGTACTTAACTCCATTAACCACTATCCACTGGGCACAGCCAGTTCCTTACCCAAAGAAGGGCAGCCAGTTTCCCCGCAAGAATATCATGAGAGACCATGACAAATGCTTTACTGAAGTCTAGGTAGACTACACTGACAGCCTTTCCCTTGTCTACCAGGCTGGTCATCCAGTCATAGAAGGAAATTACATTGGTCAAGCATAACCTGCCTTTCATGAACCCATGGCTGGCTTGGCCTGATCTCCTGGATGCCACGCACAGGTTGTGTGATCTCACCCAAGATGATTTGTTCCATAACTTTCCCCAGTAATGGTACCAAGGTCAGGCTGACAGGCCTGTAGTTCCCTGGATCATCCTTACAGCCCATCTCATAGACAGGAGTCACACTGACAAGCCTCCAATCCTCTGGACCACTCCAAATAACCAGGAGCACTGGTAGATGACAGAGCAGCTCGGCAATCACTCCCGCCAGCTCCCTCAGCACCCAAGGCTTCCCTTAGCACCTGAGCCCATCCAGTCCCATGGACTTGCGACAGTCCAAATGAAGGAGGAGTTCTTTGTCTACATCTGAATCAGTGGGGGGTGTATTTTATGTTCCATCCCAGACTTCCAGATAAGGGTGTAAAGTGACCTGAGGATAACTGATCTGCCCATTAAAGGTAGACGTAAAGAAGGCATTGAGGACCTCAGCCTTTTCCTTATTCTCAGTGGTCACATTCCCCTCCGCATCAAGTAAAGGCTGGACATTTTCCTTGGTTCTTCTCTTACCACTGATATATTTGTAAAAGGATTTCTTATTCTCTTTTACTGTAGTGGCCAATCTGAGTTCAAGTTGGGCTTTTGCCTTCCTAACTTCCTCCCTGCATACCGTAGCAGGTGTGCTTATGTTTATATGCAAAGTGCACATGAAGTCCATTGCTTGCTTGTAGAGTAAAAGTTAATTCCTGCTAATATCAATATTAAATTAACTTTAGTCTCCTTTCTCTGAATACAGGTTTTTAAGTGCAACAAGCTGATTCAGAGAGCTGGGCTTGTTTAACCTAGAGAAGGCTCCAGTGAGACCCCACTGCAGCCTCCCAGTACCTAAAGAAAGCCTAAAAGAAAGCTGGAGAGGGACTATTTGTCAGGGAATAAAGTGAAAGGCAAAGGGATAATGGCTTCAAACTGAAAAACAGTAGGTTCAGATTAGACATGAAGGCAAAATTATTCATGATGAGGGTGGTGAGGCACTGGCACAGGCAGCCTGGAGAAGCTGTGGATGCCCCATATCCACTAAGACAATAACAGCAAGCTCACCATACTGTACTTCTATTGTTCATCCTCACTCAAATCAGATACAGCAACACTTCATATAACTAGGGCTGTTACCATGCCACAAATACCATCATGAAACATGATGTACTACATTTCCAGAGCAGCAAGATGCTTGACATTTACCACTGCATTACCAGTGACAGGCATGACCAGGGAAAGACACTTGCCCCACAAGTGGACATGAAGTCCCCTTGTGCTATCACTACACTTCCTGATAAGGAGTCCATCTCTCCAGGGATTCAGAAGTGCTGTGTCAAATGTTCTAAGTGGTTCCATAGCACACACTCATACTGAAGCTACTTTCATCCAACTAGCTGACTACACTGTAGCTTTAGTTTCATAAACTTCTCAAATAACCAGAAGTTTTAACATAAAACTCTGAAATATTAATGTGACAAAGAGATTGTTCTTTTGGTCTTTATAAAGAGAATTTTTACCCCCTTCCTTGTTTTCTGTATTTCAACCTGATAACTCAATCTGAGAAAATACTGCAACCTGTACTTCTTTGGTGAGTCTTCACTTCCTCCTCCTTTTAAAGAAGATGAATTTATTTTTCCATAGCTTTAACTTGATATCTAAACAGATATACATATTTAAAAGAAGTTTGATGTGGATATGATGGTTGATATGTAGCTATTTGTACAACATCAGCATAATACCACACATAAGTACTGCTTTTTAAAAACATTTCTCTAACAGAAGTGTGTGACATATTATGACAACATCTGGCATTTTTCTAGGAATAATGGAATGCATTTCCTTATCCTCTAAGCAGACTTGATGAAATATAGCAGTTTCTAGAGTATCAGTAACACACACATTCAAAGTCATAGCATCTCCAGTTTCCTCAGTATTAAATATTTTTAAACCTATTGCCAGCTTGAATGTAAATTGCCAAACTCTGATGTGGGTTACACTGGAAGCATCCTAGCACAAAAACGATAGGATCATACTGGGCACAAGTCAAAGAAGCATCGAACCCATAGGATCTGACAGGGAAAAATTACACTGTGTTTTCCAAGCCTCACAGAAGCTTATTTTTCATGGCTTACTCCCCTGCCCCTGTGGATGTCTAACGTATTCTTTGGCTGAAAGAAATAAAAAAAAGCTTGGGTCTCTTTTTGCTCAACTGAAACCACACAAGTTTGGAGAGCTTCACATAAACAGACACTTGAGAGCCTTTGGTAAAACTGCAGACAACAGTTCTAATTTTTTGTTACAATGGAAAAATAAACTTCGTTTGTTTTCCTAACTGTTCCCTATTCTCTTATAAACTCAGCCACCCAAGGTTTTTATAAATAGAGAGGAGGTTAATAGTTTAAAGCACGCAGATATGTTTTTCCCATAGGGATGCTGAAGGAGAGCATACAGACAATTCACCTGATAATAGAAATTTTATCTTGGGAAAAGCCTCCAAAGTTAGTAGTTCTCTGTGTAGCCTTCAGATTGCTTTTTCCAGAATAGATAGTTTTGAAATGATAAGTTAACCTTGATATTTGGTTAAATTTATTACAATTTGCCCTGATGATTTCAGGAAGTGCTCTTCTGTACTGCAAGTATAAAATCTGCATCTTCTACAGAGACATTTGTTACCTAAAAGAAGCAGAAGCATCACCACCACTCAAATGACTATCATGGTTAACATGATGACATATCCAAGCAGAAAGCACACACAAAACCAGAACAAGGATTACTGAACTTATTAGGAAAGAGAATTGCATGTATTAACATAATTAGTTAGAGGACTAATGGTCAAGATCTATGTTCAGTAAGTGTTAATCCATTTACTTTCATGCCAGGGCAGAGCACCAGTTGCTGGTCCTCAGACTGTAGTAATTGATGAACAGTGCTTTTGCAAAGAGAGCTTCATGCTTACATACTTCTCAGAAATATTACTTGGCTTAGGGGAAGTAGGATCAACTCACTTAATTCATTTTAATGAACAGAAACTCTTCAGACTCTAATTTATCTCCTCGAAGGGAAGCAAATGCTTAAACAGAAAAAACTACTAATACCAAGCCTGAAACTATTGCTCACTGCAACCTCAGACTGTCCCTGTGTTTTGTGATATATGAAGTCCAGCTTGAATAGAATAATTCCAGAGTGTTTCCTCTGAAGAGGTAAAGAACACAACTGGTAGTAGTTCTGTGGGCACTGCCTTGAGTGTGGCGCATAATCAGGAGCTCACAGAAGCCTATGATCTAAACTGCAGATACTTTAGTAAATCATAGAATTACCCAGGTTGGAAAAGACCTTGAAGATTATCAAGTCCAACCACAGACTAACCATAGTACCCTAACTCTAAAAACCCTCTGCTAAATCATATCCCTGCGTACCACATCCAAACAGTTCTTAAACACATCCAGGGATGGCGATTCAACCACCTCCCTGGGGAGCCTATTCCAGTACTTAACTACCCTTTCTGTAAAGAAGTGCTTCCTAATATCCAACCTAAACTTGTCCTGGCACAACTTGAGGCCATTTCCCCTCGTCCTGTCATTTGTCACTAGTGAGAAGAGACCTGCCCCACTCTCACTGTGAGAACCTTTCAGGTACTGGAAGAGGATGATAAGGTCTCCCCTCAGCCTCCTTTTCCCCAGAATAAACAGCCCCAGCTTCCTTAGCCTCTCCTCGTAGGGTTGATTCTCCAAGCCCTTCACGAGCCTCGTTACCCTTCTCTGGACATGAGAGTAAAATTCCCAAGACCCTCAGTAATCTATATGCAAGGCATAAAAAATAGTCCTCATCTGCTTAGTTCTGGAAAGTCCACTTCTGTGCTGAAAATGCTAGTTGCACACTACCATTGTGTCACTACATTGAATGCACAAACACCATATGCAAGCCAACTTTGTTACCTTGAGTAGTCTGGAAGCCAGGTAGCCCAACACAGAAAGTATTATAATCAATCCATGATGGGGTTATACATTTTCAAAAAAGCAGGCAATCAGCATTAAAATTAATGAAACATTTTTCATTTAAAACCAGCAATTCTGACTGTCTTCAATAAGTCAGGCAGGCTTCACATAAAGAAGCTCAAGAGTATTACAAATGTTAGAATAACTAAGAGCATTAAAAATGTTTTCATAAAAGAAAGAAGTTCAGCTGCTACAGAGACTCCAAAAAAAATGGATTCACAGATGAATTGCCCATTCCATCCCCCTTCCAAAACTGTCTTGGATAATTTGCCAAATCTGAAGCTAGTAATTCAAAGTTGAAGACTGTATATCAGACATAATGGAGAAAATTACCGAATATGTATATATACATACACATCAAATAAATTAATTTTGCTCCTTTTCTTTAGAAAACCCAGATTCAATCAGTATTTCAAAAATAACTGTCAACTATCATGCTTACCATTAAGTTTCCCAGTATTCTTAATTAATTTACTCCTCTGCATATTATTATCTTTTAGTTTAATTCAGTGAGATCCAGAAATAAAACAGGTATCACATATGCTGAAAAACAGACCAGATTATTTCATTCGCTTAATGCTCTCATTTAACACATTTCTGCTGTTCAAATCAAAGCAATGAGATGGCAAAGATCAGCATTAGAATTTCACACCACAATAAACAGCAGATATGTGGATGAAGCAGTCACAGTCGGGCCTTAAATCTGAATCCCAGTCATCATCACCCCACCTGCATTCAGCTCAGTGTTAGAGTCCACCCAAGGTGGAGGATTACAACAAACTTACATAGTACAGTCTATATGCACTACCTTCCTGGACTAAACCTTTTGAAAGAAGATACCACTTCCTGATGTCTTAATAGGGATTACAGTCCCTTGGAATGAGCGGCCCTTCTAATTTGCTACAGGAGGTTAGGGGATTTGCCATATTGAGCTCATATGGCAGCCACAAGTAACTGCTGCTGTAATTTAAGAAACATTTTGCAGAGCATGAGAATAGGGAGGGTGACAATTTACTTGAGTCAGAGCTGCCCTGCAAGGAACCGCACTTTTATGTGCAATACCTAACTCAACCAGCACTCAGGGGGATGACATTCTGCTACATACTGCTAACCACAAAAGCGTTTTACAGAGATCCTTCTAAGCTTCAAAGACGTTCCCTTTCACACAGACTCTTTCAAGCAATCATCAACAGATTCACTGCACCAACCCCTGTGATATCTCCATCATTCTGCTACTAGCCCATAACAAGAACTCTCTTAGACTTGTGAGATCTGCCAACAGCCACTAAGCCATGGAGCCATTCACCACAGCTGCATTGTGCCCTCATTTAGCCTAACACTCCCCTTACTACTCCTGGGCTTGGGGCTGAGAGCAATCACTTCAGGTTTTGTTGGCCTGCCACACAGGTTAGTGCAGAGAGGACTCCTATCTGGCAGCAAAACACAGGCCAGGAGGCCAGGCACCACCAAAAAGGAGAACAAGAATTATTCTCTTCTCCATCTCAGCCCTCCAGCACAAGTCTCTTCATTTCTCCTCTATCCTTTGCTTTAGGTGTGGAGTTCTCTGGACAGACCTTCAACACAGCTGTTCACAGCTCTAGCTGAGGCCCTATCCAACATTACAAACATTACCTCCTCTCTCACAGAGGAGAATATAAGTGAATTTTCCTTCTTGCATTACACTCCAACCAAACAAATTTAGTTACAAAAACTATATCATACACACATGTAATACTTAGAAATCGAATTGTCTCCAGGACTCACATAAAGGATCAAAGATTCACAAAGATTGGGAAGAATCCCTAACTTTGTCTCTATTTACCATGGCCCTCCAAGAAGATATCCAAATGCCAAGGCCAAAGTACAGAACCCACTCATGGCTGCTCTGCTGGGTAAGAGTTCTGTGCTGAGTGCTTTGCAGCTCCTTTTTTTCTTTAGCCCTCTCCCCATCTCTTATGTTTCTTAGCGATTATGATCCTCACAACTTATCTCCCAAGAGCTTTTTTTTTTTTTTAACCTTCTCATCATTTTTCTGTTCTTTCAGCCCCATCATAATACATAATTTTTCTTCACTATCCTGTGCTTCTTCACTATTCCCTGCTGATCTCCTTGCCACAGCCAGCCAAAAGGCATCATATAAAGGAGAAGCACATACACACATGTGGAACAGAGGGGAGATTTCAATGGCAGGACTACTCAATAATTTAGGTGGGAGATTCCTGACCTCTGCTACACAGATATTTATTTGTATGAAACTTAGTGAATACATAAATCTCACCAGATAGTGTGATTCCTAAAGTTTACACCTTAAAACTGGATAAAGCAAGGGGATCAAGAATAATAATAACAATCAATTATTGAATATTGAATATAATATATTATAAAGAATAATAATCAAGAATAATAAAAGTGAATGATTCTGACTACTTGGTTATATTTTCTAATTTCTGTAGCTCAATTTTTCCTATTTTTTTTTCTACCAACATGCTGACTACTCACTTTCCTCATCCATCCCACACTAACAGCACTAAAGTTTTTATTTATTGAATTTTTAATATTCAAGAAAACATAGTTTATAGATTGCCTATAGGAAAAAAAATGCATTGGCTTCCACCATCCATAACAGCCTCTAAATCATGTGGCTGTTCTCAATCTGGCATCATTTCTTTCCATCACTGAAGTATCCGAGAATCTTCCAGTGATTCTCTACACAACACAGAGAGCACCTGCGATGCTCAATCCCTTTCTTCATACAAAATGATCCATTTTGTTCCTAACACATTGCTTTAGTTGTCATAGGGCAAGGATCTAGTCCAAAAGGCATATCAGCAGGAGAATTTCACATCTCTTGGCCCCATCTCTAGGAAATGGTTCCCAATTTCCTACCTTCAAAGTATCTCTCTTCGTACAGTGCAAAGATTAAACTAAAGGAGTTGTGATTTTAAAAAGAAAATATAATTAAAAATAAAATAAAAATAAATAAAAATAAAAAAGCTGTTAGGTAACCCATAGTCCCCTGTCTTGACACCAGATGGTTTGGTGTCCAAAGGGCCCACAGTGCAGGCAAGAATTTTGACTCCAGATAGCCTACAACCGAAAAGTATTGCCACATAAGACACTGTAACTCTTTAAGTACAGCTTGCTGAAGAGATAAAATATCCATCCCACATTTAATAAAAAGGATTTACCAAAATTTAGTCTGGCACCCTATAAATATTGGGCTGAAATAACAGCAAATCATCTTACCAAATGCTTTTCTTTTAAGTTACACACTGTTAATGTACAGCCACTCATGACATGACAGGCTAACCAGACAAGATTTCTTTTTATAAAGTAGAGCCTTGAGTATAATAATGATGACATTACGCACTATGCATTAACAATGTCAAATTGGTTTTAACTTGTATCTTTCTTTTCCACAGAATGAATGTAGGATATCAGTTTACATAGTTCCTAATTTACCAGTTCTACTAGTGGTGTGTCTAATCAGGATTTTAACAGTAAAACAGTCTTGTTAATAGCTCATGATTTATTACATTATCCACTGCTTCCTTAAATGTCGTGTTGTTTTTGTGTGTTGTTTTTTTTTTTTAATTTCAGAGAAGAAACAGACGCTTTAGAGTCAAGTTGTATTTTTCTAGGCTTTCCACCAGCATTTCTAGACTATACTTAATTATCTTGAGACAACTGCAAATGACATAAGCAAAGGGGGGGGGAAAGAAAAGGAAAAAAAGAAAGGAAGGCACTTTTAAGGCAAAATTATGTTTGAGTGACAAAAGATAGACAATTTAAGGGGAACACCCAAAAAGCTATATCAGATTGTGACCACTCCCTCAAAACAGCCCCAAACAGGGAAGAAAGTACCACAGAGAACAGATCTTTTGAATTTATTCACTGCAGGTGTCACTGACCACAATCTTGCATTTTTCTCCCTTCTCCATCAGTCAGTTCTACCTCCAGCATCTCAGTTCCATATCTCATTCCTTATATATTGGCACACTGCCTGTTCCCATACAGTTAACAACTCCTTTTGCAAAGAATACACTTGTTCCAGAGAAGCCTGTGAACATTTCCATATTTTTTCTTTTGTTCCTTTTCTTCACAACCCATTTTGTCTTTCCTTCCATCCTCTTCATACCCCAGGTTTGTTTCTTCCGTCTGTCCCAAAGTAACTAACAGATCTCACATTTAATTTCTTTATCATAATTACCTTCTTTGTTACTGATTCTTTATTACCTACCCTTACACATAATTCAGATCATCAATCATAAAAGCTTCCTTCTTAAAATCTTCCCATCTTAACTTCACAGCAAACAGTTCACTCTGTCATTTCTAAAGGCACATTTTTCAGAGAAATCCAGCTCTGATTTTTGTTTACAATATTTTCATTAAGAAAATATTTTGAGGCAAAGAGAAAACTGCAGAAACTGCAGCAAAACAACACCCTGGCCCAATCCTTTGTGGCCTTGAGTGTGGGCAGGCTGCCTGCCAAGAACTCTTTCCAGTCTTCTGCAACTGTTGAGGAGTTTTAATAGCAAAAGCAGGGTAGGTCTCATATATCACTGTATCTTCTATCCACAAGACAAAACGGAGGGTACTTTTTATTTATTTTCCAAATGACTTCATTCGGGTGAGGCATGCTACTCAATTACATGTTACACAATTAGGATCTACGATTTTAAATTACTACTTTTTAGATCTAAGCCTACATTTGCCCGTGTAATGCCAGTAACAAGCAACAAATTAGAAGCCAAGATACTCAAGTCCTCCTTTTACTCACATATAGCTAGCAGCTGGTTCAACTTCCCACTGAATGTTAAGCCATATTTCATTCAGGTAAAGACATTTGAGCGTTTTATTTTCTGCCCACTTTACAAAAGTCACTGTCACTGGATAGGACAGTGTTAAAGGAGCCAGTGGTGCCTGACAGCACTGAAAGGAGTACAACAATATTTAAAATTAACAGAGGTAACTTCAGATTTCAACACCCCATTTGCCAGTTTTTCTAGTAGAAAGACTCGTCACAACAGATAACTGGTGACTTAAGACACAGTTATGGTTATGTTACTGACAGGTGTTCGAGCACATGCTTCTTTTATTTCTCCTTTTGACTAATGCCACAGGAGTAGATAGCAAACTACACATGTGATGCAATGATCTTCTTGTGAACTGACTTATGTAATATCTGGATGAACCCAAATGCATAAAGCGTAGTGATAGGTAACAGAGACCAGGCACACACTCTGGCATCTCTGCTGCAATATTTCTACTGGAAACTGAGAAAGTCTTGGCTGGGTTTGAAGACTTTCAAGCACCAACTTATACCACAGCAAGAATGTTTCCAAAAAAGCCAAGGGGTCCTTGCAACTATTTTTCCCCCATCTTCTAGCTTCATATTTATTAAAACACTCCTGATACAGCTTAATTTAATTGTTATCTAGTTAGTGTTACCTTACCCACTGCAAAATGATAGCTGGAAGCCCCTTGTTCAAGAAACCAAGAAGTTGCATAACCTCAGTGTTGTGGGTTTGGTTTTCATATTCACAATATTTTTAAGAGATATGACTGCTCTAAGAAACGTTTGTAACTAACCGTTAGCCTATCTCCACCAGGTTAAGGACATGTATGAGCATTTAACTAATTAAAGGTGATTTCGTTTTCTGTACAGATATTTTCTGTATGTGTTTAGTACAGCATACAGGAGACACCCAAGACCAGAACTATGCACTGCAGGCTTTTGTTTTCACTTGCTATTTTTCAAGGTCATTCAGCATGAAAACTGTCATTTTGGAACTCTGCACCATAACAAGAGTCACAGTGTTAAGGTCAAGGATCTGATTCTTTGATACCTGCAACTTAAGTACTTTTCTTTTTAATCAGGTTTTCCTGAGTTAGACAAAGTGAATAGCTAAGGGTAGCCCCTTAAAAATTAGGAGAAACTGGAGGAAAAATATAATTTACTCTATAGTTAGACAGAAAAATATTCCTATAAAAGCTTATCACATATGCCATGATTTTTTTAAAAGTACTAATTTAAAGCTGTTAACCCATCAATGTACTTTCTCAATCGTCCTAATATTTTAAGGCAAGATGATTCAGACTGCAAATTGTCAGAAATACATGTAGAATCATCCCTCCACAGAAATAAGCAAGAAAGAACATATTTCAGCACAAGAATAACTTTCTTGTGCGAGTATCAAATTGGAACAGCAGTTTCTCTTGGCATAGAAGATTTTCAATTCCTACACGGTACCAAACTGGTAAAGTAATTGACAATTAGAAGAAAAAAACACTGCAAGATAGGCAGGTAGTTTCCTGGCAATTTTCATCTATTTAAGAAGCCTTTAATTAGAAAAAGACCACACTTTCAGACAAATATTAGAACAAGACCTCAGTCAGAAATCAGCTATCCTTTGGACTTGTTCAGTAATCTTATCCCACAGCTGCAAAAGTAAATAAGTTGGCTGTGCAGAGTTGAAGAAAAGAAGTAAAATAAAAAATGCAGGAGAGAAGTCACCTCCCCTAAGAACCAATATCCTAAGGAGAAAAAGCTTACAACCCTGAGTTTTCTTTGTACAGGAAAAAATTACTAGGTCAGCATCCTTAGGTCAAACCTAAAAGTTGAGACTCTTACGGTAAGTTCGGGGGAAGGAGGGGAAAGGAGGAAGATGGAGGCAGCTGGCTTTGTAAGGACAATTAAGAACAGAGATGCTTAGGGGAAAATCTAAAATACAACTAAACCCTAAAATACAATTCACAGCTGTTTCATGTGCACCCAGTGCCAAGAAAAGGACCCTTCCTCCCCATCATCCACTACCGAACTTCTCCAGACGTGACTGTCCCATGTTAATTACATAAGTCAGCATGGTACTTTGAGTGGAAGGATCAGGCACACATGACCCACCGTTGTCCCTGATCACATGGTGTTCAATCAGGTCCACCCTAAGGCTCAGGCATTCCTTTTCATCATGTTCCAGAGCTTATCTAAAGCAGACTTTCATGCCATCTGTTTGGATATCAGACAACCATGAGCTGGAGCATAATCATGAGGCTATTAGTAGAACAAAGCATAAACTTAGCTAGGTCTCTGGTGAATGGCCTCACCAGCTTTATTCAGTTGAAGGGCTGAATAAGAGGGTTAGGAGCTAGATGGTAACACATCTTCATCCTGATCAAAAATAAAACTGTGTAAGCAATCATGGACAATAATTAACATTATTTGTTCTTCTAAATTACAAAATGAAGAACACAGGAAGCTCAGGAAGAAATATTGAAATGCTGAAAGTTATGACAAGAAGCTTATTCTTGTAAGAGCTCCCCAGAAAGCAAATATTTCCATGATGCAGCCACAGCTTCTTCTACTGGAGTCAGCATTGTGGGACATCTCTCCATAAGAAGAAAACCCAACACAAAGAGCTGTTTGAGCCTTACCATTAATGATGGCAAATACCAGTTAGTGATTCTGGTGGTATATCACAGTTATTATCCATACAGAGTCCTGTTCACTGTTTCCTTTCACTGGATCTATTCTGTCTACCATAAACTTCCATACATTAGAAAAACCTGGATTCAAGTAACTGCTTTAATACCTGAAGATGTCTGGTAGCTAGTGAAACTGAAGTGTTTTTTTTCTGAGATTCTTCAACTGATATTTTTCTGTACAGTCAAGTTTCCTTAAATGCATTCCTCCTCCATTAAGCTTGCAAACCTCATTTATGCACATCTTTTCTGTCTTCTCAAGGATAGGGAAACAGAACTCATGTATTTGTCAGCAAGTTGTTTGAAAATCTTGTTAAAGCAGTGTTTTCTGGTAAGGGTTAAAAGAAGGTTATAGAACATGATCTTGTTCTCAGGTTGGACAGGGGTATCATATAAAGAAGTATCTGAGTAAAGCAATTAGGTTGCAAGTAAATAATCATTTTCTTCCCTCTTTTTCTTCACACGTTGCAAATGCTCAACATGTAGCAAGAGGCTTTAGAAATAATAATAACATGCAGAATCGTTTGCTTTTGGGAAGCAGTTATAAATATGGTTTATATTACATGTTAAATTTATTTGCTCAACTAGACAGCACCCTGATTATCAGGCCCTGTTAGTCACTGCAATAGCCCACGTGAACTAGTAATGCGTTTATACTAATACTTATAAATGATGTGAGAAAAAATAACTGCAGCATAGACTGCAGCACAAAAGTAGTTTTTATAACATGCAATCTAGCAAAATGAAGGGTTTCTTAATTAGCATGCAATTTGAAAAAACCTGGTAGAACTCAGAAGTATCTGAAAGAGCTAAAAATGAAGATAAGTGAGAAGCGTGATCACAGATGGCATTCAGTATAGACAAACAAGTAAATACATATTCACAGAATTGTAGAATCACTAAGGCTGAAAAAGACTACCAAGATCAACTAGACCAACTGTCAACCCATCATCACTCATTGTGTATTAGGGGGGCTCAAGAATCACCAAATTTCTCAGTGAGAACACCTGTGTTTATGACAAACAGGTGTCATACAAACAAACAACACAAACAAAAATAGACAACTAATATTTAGGATACTGTGCGGCCATGTGTTTTTTGTTTCAATTCTGACCTACTTAACACTCAAAAGTTACGAGTGGGTGGGTGTAACTGCAGGGGTGCATGTAAAGAAATTTAAGAAATGAAAAAACAGCCTGGAGAATGACTACAGAATTTACAGATTGAACATAATAGAGACAGTGCTTCCTATGTGAACTGAGTGAAGTAGTAAATGATAGAAAACTGATATGTTATCACATAATTTGAAACATAACACAAAGTAAAAAAACAAGGTTTACCATTCTCATTTCTCAATTAACTTCATATTACAATAAGACCTTGAAGTTGTTTCAGTGTTTTCAGTTGTTTCAATTTGGGGAATTGTTTTACAATAAATAATAAAAAATTATGAGCATTACAGGAAAGCCTATAGAATAAGCATCTAGAGCAAGGGTGAAGGTTTTCTTCATTACACAACAAGAACTACTGCATCTAAAGCATTATATATGTAAGCCTTCCATGTTCTCTCATGCTCTCCATACATCATTTGCACCAGAACTTCAGCTTATCTTATAAGTGATTACTCTTTATGGCTACACTGAAAGTAGGAACGCTCATATCTAAAATGAACCTTAACAAGATTTCCGTAAGAGGACTTCTCTGCATAATGAGGACTACAAACTGCAAACATACTGATATCATTTTAAAAATTTAGCTTTGAAGGACAATGCAATATAGCCTGTCATTTTTCGCATTTTCCTTTACTCTCCTCCATCCATGCACTGATTAATTTTGCTTCACAAACAAAGTTATGTTCATCAATAAAATGTTTCCATCTGAAAGAAAAACTTCTTAACTTTAGAGTGTGCAACAGCCTATTTACAGATATCATGCATTTAAAAAAATGGTTCCTAGGCAGCAACTGTGTACGCAAAGTATTAATGTGGAGTGGAATAGTTTAAAAATAAAGCTTTTATTGGAACTTTTACAGTATATGAAAAAGCAAGCAGAAAAAGGGGAGGGAGGGTGGGAGCAGAGGTCAGAAAACCCCAAATTCCTGCCCAGCTTAAATCACAATGATTAATGGTATGGAAATGTTAATGCATCTCAGAAGTAGCTGTATCACATGAAATTTTAGCAATAATTTGATATTTATTTTTCTAAGAAATTTCAATCATTAATAATCATAGAGCTCACTTGGAACCTAAGAGGCATAAGGAAAGTTCTTTGACACTGATGGTATTGATTAGACTGCACCATCGAAAGTTTCACACACCATCCATGCTCCAGCTACAAAAAATCAACAACACCTACATTTCAGCAAGTATGAAATAATTTTTGAGTCAGCACGTGATTTTTGCAAGTGTTCTTGCCAACACCAGTGTAGATCAAATTAAATCTTGAGCTACTTAGTCCCTCACTCCACTGGGGATTTGAAACCCATGCAACGTTTTGTTGGGTTATTTATTTTTACAAACTTTGTATTTCAAGATTCTTCAATACTCTTTAAATTACTTACTACTAGTATTAGTAATAGTTTGATTGCTGCTGTACAGCCCAGGTGCCTTTATTATGGCGCAGAGAAACTAACCATATTGGTAAAACAGTTAATGTTCCAAATTCATTTAAGACATACTTAATGGGATAGTGGTATAAATTAAGATTGCAACAATAACTACTTTGTTAAAAGACAAGCAAATATATAGAACACAAACTGCTCAATATAGGCAGGCAGAATTGTCTTCCAAACAGAAATCACTCAGAAAATGATAAACAGATGACAGTCTCTCACTACACTGCACTGAAGATCACACAACCACAGAACCATAGAATGGTCTGGGTTGAAAAGTACCTTGGAGATTATCTAATTTAGCTCCCTCATTTGATAGTGCCCTAAAGAAAAAAATAAATAAATAAAAAGGAAATGGTTTCATGAAGATATGAAGTAAGATGAAACAGGGACCAAGGAAAAAAACAAAAAACAACAACAACAAAAAAAAAACCCATTGAATTAAGTAGGAGTCAGGTTGGGAACTTCAGGGAAAAGTAGAACTCTGGGGAACAAGTCTGGATGTTTTGCGCAGGAGCCTCGCTCTCAATCCTTTGTCTAGAAGCCAAGCCTCTGACCTAGTAAAGCACTGTGATTAAAAGAGAACAGATATAAAAGCTATCATCCATCATCTTTTTCCCCCACTCTTTAGCCTGTTTCTTAGCTACAAGTATGAACAGACTAAAACACAGATTTATTTGATTACTTCAGCTTTTCCCATGCAACAGCTACATTATTGTGCCTTACACTTGTCAGGAGAAAGCACAATACATTGCATCTGGCACATGCTTTGTTGTCACTGAGGTAAAAGTTTAGATGCACAGGTCTTGCACTTCATAACTGTGGTACTGCTGTTGTTAGATATAAGTCCCAGGGTAAGCCAAAACACGCTGTCTGAGGAAAGTCTGGCACTGCCATATTGATTTTTAGGTCTCACTGAATAAGACTCAGTTCCAGTCTTTATCAAGCAAAATGCTGTCTATTTTAATTGTTTGTCCCTCTCCAACACTACTTCTAAATAGCCATCTGAAAAGTGCTGCTAGGCTCTTTGGTATGTGTCAGGGCTGGAGGGTCCACAGGAGAAGAGGGATAAGAACCTGATAGCTGTAAGCTGGATCAAGACAAGATTCTTAAGGGGGGCCTCCATCTCCATATGTGTTCCACCAAACATAATTGCTTTATGCAGAGTAACTTCTGTAAATGACTAAGACCACCTGTGAGACAGTAGGTCAGAGAAAGCAATTTTGCAGTTTTTGTTTTCATTGGCAATCACAGAAGGTTAAAGTACTTTATGACTTCATTCTAAATTTGCTATCAAAACAAGTTATTTTTGTATGACTACCTTGGAAATGTACCTTAGAAAAAAATCTTTTTCTGCACAGAGATTTCATAAAACCCACATTACTTGCTACCTAATGAAAGAAAAGGATATGAGAACTTACAGTACGCAGTCTTCACATACATGTTGTGAATGAGGCTCCAAGACATGTTGTACAGCTGACCATTCAGTTAATCACTCTTCAATCAAATGCTTTGTTCATAAGAATATCTTTTTGAGTATGAACTTTGGGACCTACCAGTCAAGGAGCTAAAACTTTCTTCAGTGGCAACAGAGCCTTGTCCAAGTCAATACAGAATACAGTAATTCTCAAAACTAAGCTACTCCTATATTCTGAGTCTGTGTCATGCAAGTATTTAATCTTCTCAGAATATTTTATACTGACCAAGAGCAAATATTTTTTCCCAGATAGACGTTTATAAATATTTTTTATGGAAACCATTTCTCATTCTTCCTTACCTTTTAAAGGTCCCCTCAGAAGTCATGTAAGTAAGCAAAGACTTAGACTGGATAAAAAATGGTGCCTCATAAAGATATCCAGGTCACGTTTTAAAACAGACTTTCACAAAGTTTTTAGCAGAAGCAACATGACCTCATTTGAAATGCAGTTTTTATTTGGTGATGGTTGCTCAAAAGGAAGAAAAGTTATTTTATACCCTTTATATCATTGAAATGAGTAACAAATGTTTTATTTCTTTGAAGACTCTTACACTCATCACACAGTCAGCAATATAGGAAAAGAAAGATTACTTGTGTGGCCCACTAGACTTCTCTTTGTATATGGTAGGTACAGTCATATGCTTCTGTCAAAATCTGATCTCATTTGAGAACCCCATTAACTGATTTTTTGTATTAGATTTCAACAAGAACATAGCGTTCGGGCAGAAGGAATAAGAAATGCAGTGAATGGTGAGAATATTAGAGGTAACTCAGCAGGTAATTAAACGAGCTAAGCTTATATTTTGGTTATTCTGTTACATAGACATAGTGGTGATACAGCAACAAGCATCCAAACAAGAAGAAAACAAAGCAAGATTAGCAGAAAAAGATAATGTTATTCTAATAGATATTAAATATTCAGAACTATATAATAAGAATTCATATGTTCTTCAACTGTACCTGCAACACTTAAAAAAGCAAATAAACTATGAGGAATTAGACCAAGTTACACTTTTTAGCCCTCTAGACTATCAAAGACCATTTTCATCAGATAAAAACTTCCTTCTCAAGGCCTTGTCTTTAGGAGTACTAACTAAGGGCACAGTTCTAAAATACATTCACATACATATATCAACACCAAGCAAAATCCAAGTTAATCATTCTATGTCTTCCCCCTTTAATCCACTGATAGTTTCTTCTTACTAGTATTTTATTCCATTTTTAAAACCCACCAGTAAATTTGTGTTAGCAGCCATGCAATGGAAACATCCATTTCTGCTAGGTCTGGCAAGCCTGCAAACACATTTATCACTAGGATTATTTTGTACAAGACAAGCAAACAAAAATCTGAAAGGAGTCTTTATTTTGGTACTCTACTTAATGTCATTTGTACCCCAGATTCCGTAAGACTGAGTAAATAGTTTCTGTTCTTGACACGTGCTGAACTCACATCAAGGAAATACTCCATGAGGATAAAAAGCACTGAATCAACATCTCAGAAAGCAAATAAATAATTTTGCATTCTTTTCACAAGATTTCCAAGCAACCACTGAAGGAGGTCAGAATAGTTACTGAACATTTTAAGCCTACTATACAGTTAATTTTCACATACTGAAAAATTTTTGGTTCTGTGTTGATTGGCTCTCTCTTTTCATTTGTCAAATTAGGTTCTGGTATTCTGTAATAAAATCTGACATAGCTATATGACAGCATGTTGTTCTAAGTTTCATGCAGATCTTGCAGTTTATCCAGGCTTGCTGCAGTGAGCAATATATCAAATGACATCACGTGATATAATGCTGGCATCACAGAATTCAGGAATTCTGCTATCTTACCTCCTTTCTTCATTAAAAATAAATAAATAAATAAATATCCAAGAAAGAAAATGATACCCAAAATAAACAGAAGAAATACACAATCTAGTCAGTAAAACAGGTTATTCTAAGTCTGTGTTGGGAGTGAAACACATCAACACAGTGTTCCTATTACTCCACATTCTCTCCCTGAACATAACTATCATGGCTACCAGAAGAAATGTGATTAGTGGTAACTGAAATTTCCAGCAACTCCCTTGCAGACAGCAAGATCTGAAGCCTTCAGCTCAGAGGATTCACTTCTTCAATAGTACTACACTACCCTGCAAATCCTGCAGAGGGGAAGAAAAAACAACCAGCAGATCCAGGGGAGGGGGGAAAAAAGAAAAAAAAAAAAAAGAAGGTGGTCTTACGCACAGTGGTTTCTCATTCACCTACCAACAGGCTTCATCAGAATGCTGATGTTCAGTTGGGAAGAAAAATATTTCCCTAAAAGAAAATATGTAAAGCCTGTATTGTAACATCACAGCGCTTTGGTCTATCTGTCAGGATATTTGGTTTCCTGAAAATCAGCACAGTACAGAATTTTCCTGAAATCTTATGGCTCAGAAATTACTAACAGATACTCAGTTCCAGTGTCTCCTTTCTTTTCTGACTTTGCTTTTTAACCCTACACACCCATGCAGTGGATTCACACTGCTTGCCAACTAATGCAAACCTTTGCCTGTGACAGATCTCAACACACCCTGCAGCTCATATTAATGAGAAACATAAGTTTCAAATCAAGGCATCAAAAGAACAATTTTCTCAGAACATTATCCTCTAAGGGGTCTCTAACTCAGCTTTCCCTCTGGGTTTCAATAACCTCAACTAAAGCAAAATTCCTCTGGTTCTACTTGAGGCAGGAGAAACATCACTGTTTTGGACAAGCCTTTCAGATAAAAACAAGCAAGTGAATCTCACATGACTCTAGATCAGGACGTCTCCACTGACCAAGAGCTCTATGCCGTCACATCTAATTTCCATGATCCCATCTAGAACAACTTAAAGGGCATCTGTGGCTTAACTCTCAAGTATGACTCAGAAGCCAAGAATTTCTCTTCTGTTTCCATTTCCTCCCTGATTTTGGCAGACCAGCGTGGAGTCCCAGAAGAACAAGGTCTACATATATCATGTACTTCAGGGGGTTCACTTGCACTCCGCTCCCTTCACAGTAAATTCTGCTAAATGACTATAGATTCAGGCGGAGAGCATGGTCTGCTGTTTAAAAATTAAAAAGCAAATCAAGGCAAACAGTAATTTTTAAGGCGAGGGTCACGAGACAACTGGAAAGGATTACAGAAAATTCTGGTGTTCACAAACAGTGAGGGTTGGTTCTTGGTGGTATAACCACTCAGCAGCTCACCAATCATAAAAGAACAATTGTAAGATTGCTCAAGTAGCTCAGAAAAAAAAAAAAAGAAAAAACATTTGGAACCATCACCTACTTTCTGAATCTTCAAATACACAGAAGCGCTGGTCAATTCCAATTTTACGCCTTTGCTCATCTTACACACACATGAGCAAAGTAATTAAAGATGGATCAAGAAATAATAAAGTCATTAGTATCTCTCATACGAAAGGCTTTCAGCATGAAACAATTTACACCAAAGGATCAAAGGCAAAGGAATTTGTGTTAGAAAGTGACTGCTTTGCAAATTACACTTCCATTGGTTACCAGCTGGCTCATAAGAACTGCAAAATTTCCAGTGCTCTGAGGTATCTGGTAAGAAAAGCTAGCCCCCAAAAGAGGGAATTCCAATGTTGTCTACCAGCAGCTGTTATCCAAGTGCCATTCTTCTATTTCTGATTCTAACCAGCAAACTAATGCATAAACCTGGACTGTTTCTTGTCATTCATCCCATCTGCAGAAATATATTTGCTTGCTGTCACTGATGAAAAACAGCAGAATCTCAAATACCTGGGATTTTTCCATATTAGCCAGTTCATACCTTTACACAGTTTTCACCAAGGCTCTCAGTTTGAGGTGAGAAGTCATACAAATCATTCTGTTCCTAACAGAATTGTTTTGCTGAAAGTATTTCAGTGCTGTAGAGAACTTGAAATGCTTCAGTAGCTGTTCACACTGCACGCTTAGAAAACATCCAGTGTTAAAGAGTTTGATTCTGCATACTGAGGGAGTTACTGAGACCCAAATACTGTTGACTATGAAGTACCTAGGAACTACAGTGCAAGCATCTTCCAATTCAAGAAACTACTGCGAACAAGAAATAATTATTTCTTTGCAATTTTAATCACTACTTTGCTTGACTTTTCTATCCTACTTTTAGTAAAGCTTGCCAAAGAACTCATACTTCAATTAGTACTGAACGAGGCTGTAACCATAAAAAATATGGATCTAATCAGTGAACACAGTGCCAAGCTCCCCACGCTCACAAAGCATGATGTCAGTGAAAAGGTTATATTCAGACATATATAGATACTTTAAAACGTCATTATAAATATCAACAGCAACCTTTAATTTGCATTTGTTCCATCTGTCACGAGCTCATCTCAGGAGACAAAGCCTCCTTTCTGTGAGCTCACCTTTTGACTGTGATCATATGGCCAATTCGAACTCAACATGCACAAACTTATCTCCCACTTACTTTGAAAGATCTCATCAGTACACTTATTCAAAACCTGCCCCTGTGAAGCTTCCCATTTACAAAGTCAAAGGCACAGCAAGTTTTATGCAGCTCCAACAGTAATGTTGCTTCAAGGTTTCTGCTTGTGACCTGCAGTTTTGGCCCAGCTTTCCTTCTCACACAGTACAAAATGCTGGACTCAACAATTACATTCAGTTAGGCATTCTTGTTGCTTTCTAAAAGGCTTCCAACTGACGCTATGGCCTGGTTTTATGAGTTTCTATTAAATTACATGCTCCCACTTCAAGCTCTCCTTTTCAAACATGATATTAGTACAAGATAATGTGTTAATCTACATGCCTGACACAGACTTGTGTAAGAAAGGCACTGATGGTCTCAAGAGACCTCACTTTGGTTCTACTGAAGGATCCATGCAGATGCAGTAGGCAGAAAACATTGTCTATTTATTATTTGAACAAATTCAGAGAGAAGTTTACAACCTCAGTTCATAACTCACTGCAAACTCAGTGGATACACTGTGGTTTAGGGAATAATTGGAAGTGTCACTGTTCAAACCTCAGAAACTATATTAGATTGCTGCTGGTCATAAGAATGTCTCCAAATTCTGCCTAATAGGCACTTTTTCCCACATCACTGTAATTCCACTAAGTTTTAAGAAAATTTGTAATTTCTTTGAACACTTTGAATAATTGTAGTTACTTCTGGTTACTGCACAGAGAATTAAAGGGTTAATTGCACCCTGACCCACAGAGTGGAACTGAACAGTACTAACAAAGGTCAAACTCATCCTTTAATTATCTATGTCTACACTTTCCTTGTTATTTTGGCCTTTCAGTGATTAAAGCCAGCTGGGCTACCATTTAATTCACAAATTTGAGCATTTCCCTCCTATTGTGCAATATTCCCAAACAACTCACTGCATCTTCTGATGACTCTTTTTCTGAGTATTAGGATTAGTGATAACTCGATGACTAGCTCTTAAGTGACCTTCTTAAGAGGAAATGATTTTCTCTTGTTTTACAGGGCATAAACTGATCACAAATAGAATAATTAACTGCTTAAATTTTTTACTGTGGGTCCCTTGTTCAAATCCCTGGTTTCTTTCCTCCCAGCATCCATCCTAGAGGAGTCAACAAATCATGCAAGTGTAACAACCATCTTTCTCTTCAAAATCATTTTGAAAAAATGCACATAACTGTTGAAGTATGGTTTTTTCCCCATTCTTTGACAAGGCCTTGATCTTTACTTGGAAAAGTCAACAAGAGAAATATTACCAAAAAAAAAAAAAAAAAAAAAAAAAAAAGCCAAGATACAAGATACAATACAAGCATGATAAATCCACAAAACCTGCCTTGGACTTCATTTGATGAAGTTGACATTTTGGTACACAGCATACTCCAAAAATCACAGTAACTGATCTGAAAACTGCTTTCCCTTCCCATGCCCCATTCCCTCCCTCCTTTCCAGAACAACCTATGCAAGTACAATTGGGACTGCCAATATGGAACATGCCCCTAACCTTGGCATGTAGCAGCTGTGATGAATCACTTCACAAAATCCTGCATGCTAGCTAGAAGCCAGTTGTGTTTCTTAGGCAAGTCAATCTGCTCAACAGTTTTATATCATTACTCTATTTAAAACAGTAGAAAAACAAATTTATTTGGATGAAATCTTGGTTAATGCATATTTTTTCTTAGCAGTTAGTAATAGAGTAGAAATTCTTTGCTGACATTAACTGTGCTGCTTGCAGACTCTCCAGAGCATTTTGATTAACAGAGGACAACTCTTCACTTACTGGCGAAGCTTACCACAGGAATCTGCAATCAAAATATCTGCATTAGCAACATATACACAGTATATGGTTTCAGACCTTTTTTCAGACAGTCAATATGATCAAAAGATAAATCTAACATACAGTAATGGGCAACATTAATTTAACTGTTGGCATTATAAGTTATAATCAAGCAGACTTCTTCAAATCGTTATTGCAATCAGCTCACACTCCCTTTGTTCTACAAAGTATAAATTCAAGCCTCGAACTGAGACACCAGCATCCCAGCTCTCCACTGTGCATCAGTTCTCTCAGTATAGTTAAAATGGATGCAATGTGCAACAGAAAACCATAGCTAGCAAACAACAAGAAAGCAAACATCTCCTTGACAAAACTGAGCACAGCAGCGTGCCCTTCTGGGCAAAAAGGCCAGTGGTATCTTGGGGTGCATTAAAAGATCATGGCCAGCAGGTCAAGGGATGTTCTGACCCCTCTCCTCTGTCATGGTGAGGCCACATTTAGAGTATTGTATCCAGTTCTGGGCTACTCAATTAGAAAAAAAAAAAAAAAAAAAATTCTCCTAATGTGAATTCATCCAGCACAACTGCAAATGTTTGGTTATAATTCGTTACTCCCACTTGTGTGCAAAACTACTCTCACAAGACCGTCGTCTCAAGGCAATACTCCAGCCCCAGTTTGAGGAGACTGTCTTCTAGTTATTATCTCCAACATCAAAATCTAGCACTGATTTGCTCAATAATTTAAACAGACACAATGAATAACATTATTATGTCTTTGTCTATAAAGGCCGTGTACCCTTTATTAAGTTTGTTACTACATCTGCTGAGAAGCTTTACCGTAAGTGAAAGGGACAGAGTAAATAGCACCAATGACTAATTCAAAGGAACTGCTCTTATGCTATGGTGGAAAGTTTTACTTTGTCTCATGTTTGGAAAGTGAGAAATTTCAAAACAAAATAGAGAATCCAAAGGGAGTCAGGGGACCTGTAAATCAGGAAAGACCCTCAAAAAAATTGATGCAGAAGAGAAAAGAGATTTCATGGGTGTTAAAGTAAAATAAAAAATAAAAAATAATAAATAATAATAATAAACCTCTGAAAGCTATACAACTATTTTGAAAACTCATCATTCATCACTACAAATAAAAGAAGTGCTGAAAATAGAGAAATATAAACCATCGGTAGTGTCTGCAGCGAGCTCCCCCGCTAAAACATTGCTACTAAAGGCAAAATTCAAAGCATTAAAACTATTATCAGCCTTCTGCTGAATCAAAAGATTCCTCTAGGATCAAAAGGCTGTGTGACAGCAATTAGAGTAAAACATAGCCAAAACCAGGGTTTCCAGTTCAGTTTTGCAACATAGTGTCAACCTTCAAAGTGCCACTTCATTCAGAAAAAAAGCATAAGGGCAATAAAATAGAAAGGTTGACTGAGGATTCTAGACATCTTGACAGAAATTTAAAACTTGGCACTTGCTGACAATTTACTTAAGTCAGAAGCATTATTTGCACTCTTAGAAGCTATGCTTTGTTTAATCAGTACATTAATAATTACAGAGAGAAATGCACTTCATGTCTTTATTTAGTTTATCTTCAGTTATAGTGCATTGTGGAATAAAAACTTATTTTTCATAAGTTAAAAGAGAAATCATATTTCCAATGGCAATTAATGCAATTTGAGCCTCATCACCCTTGAAGTTCTATTAATCTTATTTGCTTTAAAATTAAAACAATAAAACCATATGGATCTTACATTTGATATCTCACATGTTTTTATAATTGAGTCCTCTTAAATCACAGCTAATCACTTTTATCCCTTGTTGGTGATGGCACTGAATGCTATCAACATAGCATACTAGACACCGATAGTATGTTCCCTACTCAGTGAAAAAGCTATAAACAAAATTTCCTTCTGTACAGACTGACAGACAACTCACTTATTTCCTTATAAAAACCTGGATAATAGTTTCTATTCTGAGACATTTTACTGCTCACTCCATCTCCGCATAGAATTGTGGCTCTAAAGACAGCTTTAAAAATTCACACTATTTGATTTGCTAACTTGGGATACAAGTAACCACATAAGGAGCTCAGTGAAAATTAATCAGATGCAGGTTTTTAACTCCTCTGAAAATGCAAAGTTATTGAAAGGAAGACAGGTACAGTATCTTTTTGTCAGTTCACAGCACTGAGCCAGCTTGTGTTGCAGCTCTACAGTCAACAGTAACTCGTTTATGCAGCTATCCACAAAATCTAAACATCCCTCAAGCTGGTAACATGCTAGCTAATACTACACTCACAACTAGCATTTCTTGAAGCACAAAGTTGCTTAAGCTCCACAAAGAAATGCATCAATTTACATAATTTCAAAGATAATAAGTCTATCCATAAGCTAAAGACTTACTCTGAAATAAGTTTTAGTTTGTCTATTTACCTAATATAGACCTATGCTGCAACTAACAGTTCACTAAAGTCTGCTCTCTATAGCCCAAGGCCTTTTGGAAACAAAGCTGAGGACCCCTTTTCCACAAATAGATCCAACAGAGCTAGAACCAAGCTACAGGTATGCAGTGCAGAACCTCAGAAGGTAATGAAAACTTAACAGCAAGAAGTTATTTTTACATCTAAACATCACCAACGTATGTCAGAAAATAGAGCCATTATTCCATCACACCCTGGCAAACAGTGGAAAATTTGACAGTTATAGAAACAAATGATAAATTCTAAACATACATGAAAAGAGCAACTTACAGAAGAACATAGGAGACAGGCAAGAAGATTAAGTGTATGTTGTGAGAAAAGCAATAAGAGTTTCTGAGGAGTGCTGTATGAAGGACAGTAATGATATCCTAGAGTAGATTAGCCAAAAGCAACCTTACACTGTCTCTGGTGAATATGCCAAGCAATTGATTTGACACCCAGGGCAGCACTCCCTCCTGACCTCCTCCTCACAAACAGCAAAGTCTGGAACAATGCTCAACATTGTGTTGTTGCTTTTTTCTTGTGGCATTTCAGAATTCTTGTCATTTAAAAACAAACTATGGGTGTTCTTTCTGCAACCAGACATGACTGTGCAACCACAACATGCTCAACTTTGATTTAGGTACGTATAATGTACACTGAGCCTGAGAACTGTAAAAGCAGATAGAAAAATATTACAGAATAAAAACCCCTTCGACCTTCTCCTGCACCTCCTTGTTTTGACATCTCTCCGCCTTTAGTATAGATGACTTCAACTGTGATTCAGCGTCTTCACAGCAGCTCTATGTACCAAATGAACCTAGATAGATAGTATATCCACATTTGTATCAATCCAGCCAGAAATCATATTATAGTAGAGTAAAATGGATAACACTTGATATCAGCAAAAAAATCTTCCTAGATAAGTTACTTCATCAAAGCTGCTGGAGATGTATAATTTTCCTGGACTGAAACACTATATTGTGTTACCGTGGCCTTTAAAAACAACAAACAAAACAAAACCAGAAACCACATACACAGGGCTGCTTTAAAACCAGATTCACTCTCTGATGGAACCACAGCCTTTCAGACAAACTCAGAATTTCCTACTCAACTTCACTGAATCTACTGTCAAACTCAAAAAATAAGAAAGGCTCATTTTAGAGAAACTAAACAGACAGACTTGACTGAAAGTCTCTGATGACAAGCGCAGTTATGAAGTTCCTTTCAAAAGTAAAACATCTTTGTAAGTCAGTATGTGATTAGCACCTAAACTCCAGCTAAGCTTCACCATATAAATTTAATTAGAAATCCCTGGGAAGAGAAAAACACCTCTGGGCATCAGTGTGAAATGTTTGCCTATCTTACCTGAACAGGGGTTACTAACACTGTGTAAAAACAAGAACTTTGTAGGTTTGTGTAAGACAGAGTGAAAATCTGAAAGTATTATTCACGTCATCTTGTGATGAATGCACTATAAATATCAGGGATTGGCAGGAGGATGACAAAGAACATGCACGCTTGGCTGTCTAGACTAAGAGTGAGACTAACCATTCCCATATACTGCAAAAAACACAGTTAAATTAAACAGAGTGATAATAAAAAACAAATAGGCTCCTTTCAAACAGATAGAAGTGATTTCCAAATTTTGTCTTCCTACATTCCCGCTCCAGCAGAACAGGAAAAAAAACTCTAAATCCCCATCCCAGCTGGAGATTTAAAAAAAGGGGTGTGGGCTGGGGTTCTGTTAATTCCCTACAGTGCCTTCTGGGCTTCTAGATTAAGACACCAAAGAGTATATGCCTCACAATCATGCTGAAGTTCTGTCTCTCCCACAGTCTGATACATTACTAAACCTGTGGAAAATAAAATGATCTAGCCATTATAGTTCAAGAGTTTGAAACATGAGGCTTTCATTTGTGAAAGATCAGAATATCTTCCACCTCAAAAACTCTTCTGTTATTAAATCTACTTCAGAGTCCCAACCTTCACTGGATAGCTTTTATGAGTTAAATATATATATATCAGTTTTGATTTATTGGCTTCCTTTCACAGGCAGCATACATCAACACAAGCATCTAAAAAAATGAAAGTATGCAGAAAACCCCCCGATATTCTCATCTTTGTACTCTATCTGTTTTGGAGTCTATCTGATGATGTTTGTCATTGTAATAGTGGAGTGTAACCCAATAGCTGGGGAACACTCAACTCCATCTTTATTAAATTTAAAATCTGGCTGAGAATACACTTCCTTCCAGCATCGCTGTAGGGTGGAACTAATGTACTGCTGCTCGTTGTGAATGAATATCTTTATAAAATGGGCCTAGGAAATAAGTTCTAATGTTAAAATTGTTTATGGACTGTGGATAATGAAGATCAGATCAGATCTGTTTAAAGAGGGAAAAAAAAAAAAACAAACAACAAGGTTATGGGCTTGGGGTGAGGGTTATTATAAGAAAATCAAATCAAAATTTTTCTGCTTTCTTTTAAATCAAAGTTGTGTTTTGTTGGGTTTTGTTTTTTTTTTTGAGGATTTAATTCTCTTACTTCCCCCCCCCCCAAAAAAAAAGTTTTCCTCATCCCTCACCAGCATACATAAAATGTATCAGCATTTTAAAAGTGCTGAAATGATGAATATCGGACCTTCATTAAAGTCACGTGAACAACTTCACCTGAACTCCAAACAGATTTTACAGGCTCACTCCCCTGGCACCACTTTAAGAGACAGCACGTTCTGCCTAGTAGGCAGTGGAGACTAAAATCCACAATCAAATGGAGAAGAAAACTAAAATTAACCTGGCTCTATGAATGCTTGTATGACATAATCATCAACAGAACTCAGCCCTTGAACAAGTACCACTACAGCAGTTTTAACATGCTTTTCCTAACAAGAAATATATATACATATGAGCATTTGGGGTCTTTGTTGGTATGAACAGATTTATATTAGCAGAAATCCAATCAGTAACTACATTTGATAGTGAAGTCAGCATTCTGGATCACTGAAACACGATGATTTCCTTCAGAGCTGCTTAAGCTAGGTCAAGAAATTTTGCTCAGCAAACACTGTACAGCTCCAGCTACAGACCACAGGCTAGATCCTTCTAGTGTGGCTCTCTGCAAATGCCTTCTACAGCTGAAGCTTTGTTTTCTACTACAAATCAATTCACTGCACTGACATTACATGTGACCTTCTGTTCAGATGCCACTGAGCACACTGTAAAGTTTTATTCATAGAGCCAAAAGGATTTAATCAAAACTTGTTGGTTTGAACTATATGTATACAAAACAGCAGTCATCTAGTTTATAGATACTGGTTAATTGGTTTTGCTCTATATAAAATTGGTTTATGTGCATTATTTCTCTCAATTTCTTCTGTAGACACATTTACTACAAATGACAATTCAGAGTTCCTTTTTGCTATGAGCTGAAGTCCTTCCCCCCTCTGCTATTCTTCCATTCATTAAATAAATGGTATTTGATCTACTTGACCTACTTTTTTCTTTAAAAGCAGAAATTCAGAATGAAGTCTCCTCACCTTTTCCTCTTCCAACTGTTACAATTAAGTATTTTTATCATTTGATAAATTGTGTTCAAGCTCAAACACAGAAGAATTAAGAACCAAGTAGATCAGTTACTGTTCTGTTTGTATCTGCTTAGAGAAAAAGTGTGGTAAGGAGAACTATAAGAGTAGCAATTCCTAGTATGGCAAAGAAATGCTAAACTGTAAACCAAACAGGTAAAATATATGTCCTACCAAAAAAAAGTAAGTCAAAATGTCAGGTACAAACTTGCTCACTTAAGTATAATTGCTCTGCCACCCACATCATCAGTTGGTTCAAGCAGCATTTTCACCATCCATACCACAATAGAATTCCTATGCAAATTTAGCCTGATTATTTTAAGTTTGAAAGTGGTTGTCATTAGAAAGCCAGGAATCACATCCAGGTATACTTTGCATTCACTTATGTATGTGTGTAGACTTACCAGAAGTCTAGACTCACATAACAGTGGAGAATCGAGCAAAGTATGTAGTTTAGCCACAAATTTAATCACTGGGGAAGTTGGTCTTGTTATATCTTCAGATAAAACAGCAACGAGCATATAGCAATTGCTCACAAAACAAAACCAAAACAAAACAAAAAAAAAAAACAAACAAACAAACAAACAAAAACCACTGAGATTGTATTATATTTTTGTTATTTTTGTAATGCAATTATCTGTGTAATACACAAAAATATTTAGTTGCAAAAGCTTCATAAGGCCTTATTAATAACATTGGGCCCTAATAAGATTAGGATGTGGCTTTAAAAAAATGCAGTTTAGAAGTAGGGGTTTTCATCTTTTTAAAAAATCTTAGCAAAAACTCAAACTGGAACTTTAAAATTGCAAATACAGACATGCTTCAGGTAGCACAAGCTTCCTAGAAATCAGTCTAATCACAGGCAGAAAACTGAGCATGTTGTGGAGTAAGCTCTAAGAGAGCCAAAGAAACAAGACTAATAAAGACCAAGATAAGAGATGCATCATGGAATATCTGGATCCCATAAGACAGTGGCTAATGAAAGAAAATACACACAATGCAAGCTCATGTAAAGTCCACATTACAGGGAAAATTGGCAACATTTATTATCATTTACTTTATAAAACCAACCTACTATATATTCATTGTACAATCAAATAATTTAAACTACTATAACTTCTGTTTCTGTCTCATGTTTCAGCTGTTGTTATTCAGATTTTTGTCATCGGTTCTTCCTTAAAGAGTCACATGTTCTTTATGAAAGATAGTTTTGTTAGCTAAGAAATAGAAACTTAATTTCAAAGCTTGATAGCAAAAGCATCACATCCTGTAATACAAGACATGACTTAACCATTAACATACAACTAAAAATATCTAACTCATTTGGACATTCTGTCATGAAAGGAATAGATTTACTCTTGGCTTCTCAGTGGAGTTCTGAAAACTTTCTTGGCAAATAAGCACTGATCAATTTGTCAAAATGAGTTGTTCCCAAAATGCAGTGACACTAAATATTTTATCTCACTGCCAGTAGGCAATGACATTTTGAATCTGAAATAATATCCTGAAGCAGACTTAAAAAGCATATTTTCCATCCAAAAATACACTCCAAACACCTGTTATGAGATTATATGCCATTTGCTAACACTAATAGCCAAGGCCTTCATCCAGTCTCACCTCCGCTTGTTTCCTCTTAAGGGTTACAATACAGACAATTTGTTTAAAATTAATGTTTTCCAAAGAGAGTCATTAAAGTTAATGTGCAACAGGCTGTTTCATGGGAATACTATGATCCCTTACAGGATTTGAGTTATTCTTGTGCTAACCAGAATCCTGTGCTTCAGGAATGGGTATCTTCTTATGGACTGAGATGCTGAGTAAAAACCCAACAGCATGACTGGTGCCAGTCTTGGCTAGCCATGAGTGCAGATCCAAAGGGAATTTCACAAGTTAGAAGCAAAGTTAGTAACCCATCGTAAATATTGCTGTATTATGAGCTAACAGCCTATAAATCCCTTTTGAGTGCCATACCCCTATGGGAAATGGCAGGCATACTTCCATATGGTGGTGATACATCATGTGATTTTTTTTTTAAAAGGCATACTATAATTTGGACTTATTTATTGTTCTCTCTCTTCATATCTGTAAACAAAGAAAACTCTAAAAGGTTACATTCCTTCCTATCCCTTACTTTATTATGTAAACCAAACTGAAAGTTTAGCTATGCAAATATCTATCATCTGTAATTTATTCATGGTACTTTCTCCTTCAGAAAATTAAATCCCCAGATGTGCTTGACTAAATAAAAGAGGAGACTGAATTAACTCATTTTTCTGTCCAAGCAGCAGAAATAGCAATAGCTAAGAATAACAGAAATTTCAAAACCAAAACAAATTCAAAAAAAATTAAAGTATGCTGAACACTGACCAGATCTTAAACAGATTTCTTGACTTGCCATCACAGATATCAAACTAAAATGTTAACAAAAATGACTTTTACTCCCAGCCTAACTCAAAGTATTATTAACTCACAAAAAGAATTTAAAGGATATTACGTAATATGTAAAGTTTGAATTGAATCCGGGGGAAAAAAAAAAAAAAAAAAATGTATCTGAACACATGCTAAGGAGCAAAACTCTACAAATTTTCTTTTTACTTTTTCCCCATCTCTCTAACAAGTAACTAACAGAAAGGTTCAAAGCAAAAGTGGCAGATTCCATTAGTAAGCAAACCAGCTAATTGGAAATAGTCAGTCACCTATTCTTGCAATTCCCTTTTTATACTTTCTTCAATTTATTGTTCCCCCTTAATTTGATGCAGTGAAGAAAAAAAATCACAAGACTACTACACAAATAGGAGACAAGAATCATAAGAAAATTCAGGTTTCAAGGTCCCTTGGGAAGACTCCAGTCCAACACCCTGCAGGTTCAGCCTAGCCTAATCCAGTCAAACCAGGACACCTCCCAGGGCAAAGCCTGCACAGGCTTACTGAGCATCCTGCTCATTCTGCCTGAGAAAGTTGCTTCTTATATTCAATCAAATCCTCACCAGATCCCATGCACCTGTGCATATCAATGTAAATGGTCTGGCTCTATCCCCTCCATAGCCTCCACAGAGGTACAGAAAGGACATTTCATAGCCATCTCTACTCCATACTGACTCATTGGTGCTTCACAGGGCAAGCACTCTTTAGCTTCAGTGTGGTCTTGAATGTTTCCAAGCATGGGGCATCCACCACCTCTTTAGGCAATCTATTCCAGTGCTTCACTACTTACATCATTAAAAATTTCTTCCTAATATTCAGTCTACCACTCAGGAGCCGACTGTTCATTCCACTTCTCCATTTAAATGAACTAGGAACTTAACATGAGGAAACAATGTGGATTCTTCATATAATCAGAGACAAAACTGATTGCTGTCATGTCTCAATTGACAGAAATTCCCTGACAACTTGTCCCTTTTGCATTAAGAGAGGAGCATAACAATGGCCCTGAATTAGGTACAGAGAGAATTTGTTTTTCTTTTCCAGCCTGAAGATACAAGATAATAAGAGTTCAGCCAACTGATTTAGTGCTCCCTACCTCAGATTCAGTGGTATGCAATAAGACTAGATGCCTTAAGTTAGTTATCTTAGACAATGAGACCTTGCAAGAAATGGTAATTTTGAAGAGGCTGCAGAATAAATCTTGACAATAAAAATGGAGAGTTCAAGGACCCTAACACTCAAGCTGTAGCACTAAAAAAGTGGCAGAATGTCTACTCCTCAGCTGAGACAGTTTAGACTCATTTGAATACAATTGCCATGAACTCCAGTCTACTTTATTACACAAGAATGAGCTGCTGCAGCAGAGAGCTCCATTTCATAATCCCTGTTCAAGTTAGCTGCTGTGGCTAAAGACACTGCCTTCCCTACACCCTTTCAGTCAACACAGCCACATCTCACAAGAACCATGAATCAGAGTCTGTGGGGAAAGGGCTATGACAAAGATATAAAACAAGGAAATAAAGATGAAAATAAAAGTGAATTAAGAAGTAAGGGCAATAAAGGAAAAAGCATTAGTAGAGAAAAATTAAGCCATGAGGGGAAAAAATGAGATACAAATTGGTCAGGGTATTTCTCCAAAGCCTAAATTCAGAAGGGTTGGGAACTGAGGCTTCTCAGATGCCTTAAACTCAAAGTTATTGCTTACCTTCAAAAGTTTGATCTCAACAAAGAGAGAGTTAAGAAGTCATGTGAATCAATTCCAATTATGGAATTATATAAAACATAGCATGAAAACTAAGTGAAAAAGCTTCAGTCTGGAATTGGATATTCCAGGCTCCAAGGGGATAGCCCCCTAAAGAGCTATTAATAGTTTGTGTGGACAACTAAGTAGAGTCCAAGTGACATCCGAGAGAAATTAGCACTTTCAAAACACAGGGCAGCAAGCAATGACTTGGTAAGAAGAAAACTGTTTCTGCTTGAATTAAAGAACAATAAATTAGCAGGCTGTAGGGAATAACTTCCAATCAGAATTACTCAAGAAGTGTATATAGACGAGACCCAGTCAAGGGAAGGACACCATTAGCTTCAGGCTCTATTCAGTGAATGTTACCTGAAGTCATGAAGACTTTGTGAATAACCAGAGACTCTAGTTATAAACACTGCCAGGCATTTGCCAGCTTGTCAGTTCAGCAATATCAAGTAAAGGAAATCATCAGATCTGAATTTAATGTTAATCAGGGAATATGTTGTTGTTTTTTTTTTTCCTTTCCTTTCTGTTCATCTGTATCTACAAGTTTGCATATGTGCCATCTGTTCAGGATTTGTAAATAAATGCTTACTTTTAGCTTAACTTGGCTTTTGTTAGGAGTTCTTCCAAGGCAACTGTCTAAGCTCTAAAACTTGGATATGGCCCTCATAAAAACTATGTCCTAGATTTGTGAGGTGGCCACCCAGCCCTACACAATCTCGCACACACATGTGGTTCTGTTTCAGTCTGTGCTTGAGAGCTGGCAAAACAGTTTGTAAGGAATATGCATCTTTGGATGACTACTGATGGCCAGGAAAGCTTTCAGGCATGCAGCAGGACAACGAGTCTGTATTTCAAGGGTCTAATGGGAAATGTAGCAGTGATAAAAGTTGGAACAACGTGCTGAAAAGGGAAGAGAATTACGGCATGTTCTGCAGCAGAATGTAAAAACTCTCCATGTCCTTGACAGTGCCAGAAGTTGGCCTCAAATTGAAATAGACAGAAGAAGTAGAACTAGCCTTTTCAGATTATGCAAAATTAAAAAGGACCAAAAAATAAAATATAAAAAAATGGAGACAGTTAAAAGTGTAGATGATAATGAAGTCAAACAGGCATCACAAGAAATGGAACACAGGAGGTGAATGGAACTGACAACCACTATTACTTGGCTGAGAAGATAGGATCTAGCCAGCTGAATAGGAGCAGCTTTCCAATTCATGCAGCCTGTAATTCACACTGCAAAGAAAGATCCTCCCTGAAAGTTTGTGCAGCTTCCACAAAGTAGCAAAAGACTGCTGAGTGTCTGTTTTATTCTTCTACCAGAAGGAAACAACCCTCTCAGTTTTCAATAGTACAAACCAGTCACTGTGTCAAATTGCAGTCTGGTTAAAATTACTAAGAACATTTTAAATAATTCTGGTAATAAACAGCCAGAAAATACTAGAGCTTCAAAGAACAGAATGGTGCAAGTATTTGCTACAAGGTATACCTGTGTTGAGAAGAGAATTGAGATCTTAGGCAGTAGGAAATTATATAATTACTGTCCTCATGAACGTGGTTTGGAGAAAAGTGTCCCAGATCCACAGGCAGTAGTTGATTTACATAGAAAGATAGGTTCAAGACTAAACTTTCAAGAGTAAAGTTCCAGAATAGCAGATAGGGAAGGGATGGATTAGTGAAATAATTCTGAAGTGCAGTTCCCATTCCTCAAGCCATTCATAAAACAACCCGGAGTAGCATTTCAAAGCACCATAAGTCTGAGCATATCAGTAATGGAAGTTATTATACCACACATTGTCATATTCTATATGTTCAGTCAGCACAATTAGTGAAGCACAAGCAATCAGATGCTTTGACTGGACAGAACATCACAGCAAGGGACATTTGCTATCAAGCTGCTGGAGGAATTGGAAAGTCCTGTACTGGTAATAAGAGCAGTTTTCTATTAACAAGGTAAAAAGGACAAGCAGGGGTAGGTGAAGAAGCAATACAATTTCTGCAAGAAGAAGACTAAGGCAGCAAAAAAAGTCAGTCATAAAAAGAGAAATCAAGTAACGGGCAACTAATATAACTTGGAAAAAAACAGGAAAACCTCTTAAGAATGATAGCTCTTGTCTCCTTGGGTACTCTGAATCAGGTAGTTTAGGTTCTGTGTGGCCAACACTAAACGGAAGCCAGCAAGTCCACTGGAGATGTGGAGAGGGGATAAAGAAACAGGGAATTCTGCTTGCCAGTACTTCAGACAGGCAAGATTGTTGGCAAGCACAGCCTGCATCTGAGTAACTGTTTCTTGCTTGTAATCTCCAGAAATTACTGTCACATATTGTCACCCAAGGAACTGGCAAGAAGGTGTGTGAACACAGATGCACTTCCTAGCTCAGCTGTTTTATTTGGACCCAGACAAGGACCTTGAAGTAAGTAATGTACCCATTTTTCCAGCAATGTTGCATGCAACTGCAACAGCCACATTGGTTCTACTCAAAGTTTAAGTCTGCTTGCTCCCTGCTGTGTGCAAACAACTAAATTGCTTCCAGGTGGCCCCTACAGTCACCATCAGATGTCATTCTTCTAATGACAGTCTGCCAGCCCCACACTTTTAAGCCTCTGAATCTCTTAAAAAGTCAGTACATAGTCCAGATAAATCTCAGTCCACTGCATTAAGAGCTGAACGCTCACCTACAACCTCATGCTTACATCTCACAGTACAAATGTTGGCAGGAAGTAGCTATTCTCTTTTCTTCTGTTAGCTGCTGAATGGTATAATACAATCTTGTTCCCCTTCCAGAAAGTATCCATTGTTCTGACAGTGAATTTATTTAGACCAAGCAGTGACACTGGAACAAGACTGGAAAAATACAACTCCTGCTCAGTATTACCTCTTTTCCAGTTCTCTACTTAACAAAAATTTACAGCCATTTCTACCCACCTTTCACCATCCAGCTCAGGGAAGAAGAAAAAAAAAAAAAAAAGAGGGAAAAAAAAAAAAAAGAGGGAAAAAAAAAAAAAAAGGAAAGAACTTTTTCTTATGTTCTTCACTTAAACAAAACCTTGCTTTCACATTCACAGAGATTCATACCCTACAAGCAAGATAATAGGTGAGTCATGAATCCAAAAGTCCCCCTACTGTGCTCTTAGCATTCATGGGTGGTCAAAGCTGTAACTGAGCTACATCACCATGGTGCAGCAAGAATTAAGAGATTTATTTTATGCAATTGGCTTTCTATTTATACTACTTGGTGTACTGTATCTCAGAGTGCATTACAAAGTATTTAATCATAATATAATGTACCTACAGCAGTTTCACCACAGCTATTTAGCAAATAGAAGGAGGGAAGAAGAAGAATAAAAAGGAAAGAGTGATTTGATTATGCAAAATTTAATTATCATGATTAAAAAGTGCTCATATCCTCCTATTTCTAACTCATGTTGAAATCTTCTTATGCACTGCACCTCTTCTGCTCAGCAACCCAGTTCATTTTGTCTTTACTTTCAGAAAGAGAGCACTTTCAGTTTTAACACCCAAATCATTTACTCATGCCATAAGCTCTCTTCCTTTCTCCACTAATCTCACTTTTCTAGCAGCCTAATTACTTCATATCTGCCCTCTCTACATCTGAAACTCCAGTGGTATCAACTGTCTTCAATCATAGCCAGCCATGTTGTGCATTCTGAAGGTTCACTGTCACTACCTTTGGCCATCAAAATACTCTTTGTCAACTCTCACCTAATGCACAATTCAACTGTGCAACCTGTATTTCTATTTCATCTGTTAGCTAAACTGCAACTCTCCACAGTAAGTAAAACTTTCCTGTCTATGCCTTGCAGAAAGCCAAGTACATTGTTAACATTTGACAAATAATAGCTGCCTCCATAGAACTGCCTTCCTGCTCAATACTTGGTCACTGAGAATTGCATAGCCCCAGGAATTCAGCCCAGCAACTAACCAGCAAAGTCTGGAAAATACAAGGAAGCATTTTGAGGAGAGCTTGTGTCTTTCTCAGTTGCTTCTGGAACCAGAAGCAAAGACAAACAGAGGAAAAACACATTAAAGGAACTGTAACCAGCCTATAACCTTTCCACTCCTTATCTTGGCAAATTACAAGTTTAATAGCTTGGCCTCCTCTCCAACTAGTTTGGCCTCAATTCCAGTCCATGGGTGTGGGCCCAAGGGTGAAGGGGTATGCAAACTACAAACATATAGTGGTGGCTTAGTCAGCACACTTGCATAAGGGCACTTCAACTTTCCTCCTCTTTTCTGTAAGAATCTTTTATCATTTAGCAAGCTATATATTATACTATCAAGAAATGAATGGCTGATCAGGCATGTATAAATTCATATAAGCCTAGATCAGAAGAATAGAAACACAGCTGGCACAGCTATGGAAGGACAGGAGGGGTAGGCACAAAGTATAGGTATCAAGTGGCTTCAAGGTTTCCTTAGCGAACTGACTGCATGACAGGAGGACAGGCTGCTTGCTTGCTTCCAAGCAATAGCCAGTATCCAATCACTATAAAGCGTTTGCCTATTCACAGTCCCACAACAGAAAATACTTCATGAAGCCAAACTTACCAAGAAAACAGAAAGTACTTCAACCAATTGAGTGGTTTGCCAGTGAGACAACTGTATATCTCTGGTACTATTCACCCTGACTGCTGTTTGGCCCACAGTGGCTAGCTATAACACATACAATTAGCATCAAGAAAACTACTAGCACAAATGCTTCTGCTCTTGCTTTCTTTTCTGCTTCACTTACTTGTTATGTATGCTGCACATTAACATATACTTAAGGAGAACCTTCTCACTCAGTCTATTCTATACCATCACCATTACTCTAATTATCTCAACCCAAATGAAGAAAATCAAGCAAAGAAAAAAAAACTATAGCATCTAAATTCCCAGCATGCTTATCCAGTTACTGTTGCAGAACAGTCAGTAAAAAGGTAAATTCATGGTTTACAAAAAAGAAATCACCAACTGAAAGTACCCAAATAAGCATCATTTGTTGAGAAACTCACAGTTACTTATGGTTTACCAAATAATGGACAATCACACTATTAAATTTATCTTATTTATCCTGAAGAGAAAATTCATTGTGTCTAACTCCTGTTCATTTTGGTATTTTTTAATAAACAAGGAACTACTGGACTGCCTTTCTATGCTGGGAGGAATGAGAATGCAGTATTTCAAATTCAGCAAAGCTTGAAAAGTTTAGTTTTTTGGAGATTGTTCCAAACAACTGTATGTGGCTAAGTTTTCCAAAAATTAACAAACAGCGAAATCAGTTTGTATTTAGGTACGCTTGGCTTACAAGGCTGTGGTTTAGCCCCATAGGTAAGCTCAAATTTGACATGGGTTAAAATAAAATAGTCCTTGGCGAACAGTCATGGTAACTGAAATCTTGCTCTTGGAGGACTGGTTAAAAGGATCCAGATTCAATTCTTCTCCAGTCATCACAGCTGGAACAGACCTGGTGCGTCAGTGCCCAGCTCCATCAATCCAGCATGTCTGATGTGCCTGAGTTTCACTAAGAAAACAAAGTTAGGGAGCCCTGAGACACACAGACATAACATAAATAAAAAAATACATCCACGTTTCCAACTGTCCACACATTCACAAGAACGTTGCACCTATGTTATATTACTCAGCATGTGGTTTCAATTTTAACAACAATGCACATTTGTTCAACTGCATGCTGGCTGCTAACTACACTACTAGCTGTGTTTAAATATGGCACAGCATACAACTGCTTTTCAGGGGTCAAGTGTCTAGCACACTCCTCCTATGGTTACGGTTGGTATAATCTTAGATTACCCAAGCAACACACCCAGACCCTTTGATGTCATGGAGGCATTATGTATATACAGTATAAATACACTGTGTATTCTTTGCAAGGTACAAGAGGGTGCAGGGGGAAAAAGCAAGGTAAAAAAACATTAACAACAGTAAAAGTCTTTTCAAAACTTTTAACTCTTTGCATTAGACTTACTGAAATAAACAAGTAATGGTCTTATGCTGCTCTCCTAAAACTGAAATTAAGTATTTCTTGACTGATTTTTACAGAAAGACTGCTCACAAAAGTTACTTTGATCTGCAAAATCTGATTGAACTGACTCTTGAATGCACTACCACAGTTATTTCTTATTTACCTATTTTACAAATACTTGCTACCATCAAGTTTTCTGAGAAAACATTACTTTGTGGTATATATTGGCACTGTTAAAAAGAAATGTAAGATATTGCCAACAATTTCACCGCTGGACCTTTACAACAGAGAGGCAAAGAATAGAAGTCAATTGACCTCACGTGAAACATATACCCAATTTACAACTTCAGTGTAGAATATAACAAGAAAGGAAGCAGCATCACCTGCTAAGAAAATATTCTAAGCCCTATTCTCTGCACATGCTCTACTCCTGTTTTCAGACATTACAGGCTTTTCTTAAATGAATACCTTCTAATGAAGATTCTTCAGATTCTCCCTTGTAAACAGCCACTTAGCTTATACGTAGGTTTAAGCAACTTGTGCTTCATATGAAATTTTGCTGTTATACATTTGTCCTCAGATTTTAAAATGGGAACCTGAACTTAAACAATGAGGTGATGAGCATATGCGATACCTGCTCAGAACAGGGCAAAATTACATTTCTGCCACCTATCTTAAATGTTACACTGTTCTCAGTGTTTTCAGTGTTATAATCCAAAAATTATTCTTATATGGCAGGGAGCAATGGTTGTTTACAGATCTAAAGAGCATGAACTGGTAGCTCGGGATACTCTACTATCCTTTATATCCTTTATACTGTACTTTGATCCTGAGTACACCTTTTGAATGCATCATTCTCTGGTTGATATATCACAGAAGTCAGCACAGAAAAACTTCCTATTGCAACTTTAATTTTAATACCATTAAAATCTTCAGAGAACCTAAAGCTATTTAAAGATTTCAATGCCCATCCATCAGGTTCTTCCTACACCACAGGCTCTGAGACCACAACAATGGAGCTGCATTTCACATGCACATCACCAGCATTCCTGGTACCACTGGGGGGAGCTGCACAGAGATGGTGTCTGGTCAGGAGCTCTGCTAATACTTAAACTTCGGCCAGATTTTGCCAGTGAAAGCCCCAGAACAGAAGGATATTTTAAAGATTTTTTCATCTCTAAAGAATGTTCTCTTGCTAACAAAGATTTAATAGAATCATAGAATGGCCTGGGTTGAAAAGGACCACAATGATCATCTAGTTACAACCCCTGCTATGTGCAGGGTCAACAACCACCAGACCAGGCTGCCCAGAGCCACATCCAGCCTGGCCTTGAATGCCTCCAGGGATGGGGCATCCACAACCTCCTTGGGCAACCTGTTCCAGTGC